>NW_003852686.1:910594-927045 GCF_000181295.1 Otolemur garnettii
GATGCTGAGCTAACAGTAGATGCAGTGAAACCGCAGCTGTGTGTGGTCGATGCTGAGCTAACAGTAGATGCAGTGAAACCTCAGCTGTGTGTGGTTGATGCTGAGCTAACAGTAGATGTGGGAAAGTCCTATTTGCTTCAGTTTCTGGGCAGCAGACCAGCCAGACTCCTACTGGTGTCAGGGGAGACACAAACCATCCCAGGCCCATCCACCAAAGCTCCTGGCCTCTCACTGGCTCCCACTGGGTCACATGCCTGTCTTTCCGCCAATCCCATGGTGTAGGAATGTGATCAGTGATTGGCTGAGGCCTGGGTCACATGATCAAAGCTGGGTTAATATGTACTGAATCACCCACAGAGGCAGGTGGGTGCTGGGTGTTAAGCCTACCCTCGTCTTCACATGTGCCCCTGCCTCCCCTGAGGCACCCCCAGCTGGGCTCTCAGTCCAGCCCTGGCTAAGAGGGTACATTCCTAGCTGGACCCATCTCACTCTACCTGTGCTGGAGTCAGTCACTCCACACTGCTCAGAGGTCACAGCATCACCTTGTACACTTTGTACACACAGCTATAATTTGTCAATATATAATTAAAAGGTGTCCATTTCATTCAAAACAGGGTGTGGGGGGACACCAGCAAAACTTTCCAGGCCCTGCTCCAGCCTGGTTTATCTTACACAGGGGAAGGGAAGCCAGAAAGGAAAAGGACCCATTCCAAGGTCACAGAGTAAGTCCAGATCAGAAGGCAGAACTAGATCCTCTCCACTGGCCCCAGGAGAGCCAGAAATCTCCCAGCCCATCCAGGCTCCCTGGTTACAGCCTGCAGGCTGTCCTGGGGGGCACTACCCACTGCCACAGCAGGGCACCTCTGAAGGCTGGAGTCTGCTCTCACTGGGGCCCTTTGGATGAAGGTTTGGGAAGCTGGCAGTGCAGGTGGGAGGCAAATGTGTGAGTCATTGCCCAAGGAAACGCAGAGCACAGAGCTGGAGGAGGAGGACAGGAAGGGGGAGGAGGAGGGGAGAAGAACAGGGTTGAGAGAAGGAGGAGAAATAGGGGAGGGGGACCTTGAGATCCAGCCTTGCCAGCCTTCCAGCCCCACCTTGGGTCAATGGAGAGGCCTGGGGAGGACCAGGGCTGCCTCAAGTTCACACCTAGGTAGCCCCATCCACAGGCTGCGTCAGGCAGAGCTGGGCAGGCGAAGGGAAACTAAGCTTCCTTTGCCCCAAGTAGATAAGGTCACAGAAAAGTGAAAGGGTTTGTGTAGAAGGATGGGAGATGAAGCAGGTGGGATCTGGGGAGGCATTTGTGGGCAAGAGAGCCAGAGAATGAGGCTCCTGCCCCCAGCTTTGGGCTGGCACAAGTGATCAAGTGGTAAGGCATTCTAGCACCACCACCCACCCACCCCCACCCCCAGTCCCCTGCAAGGCTGGAGAAATGACACCCCTTGCCACTGTGATTCCCTCTTCCAGCTGGGGAAGCTGAGGTGTCCTGAGGCCTGTTTGCCTGCTTGGGCTATAAAGATGCCCCAGATTAGACTAATCCTTCCAGTTTCCCTTGAAAAGCTCCAGAAATTTACTTGGATCTTAAGTTGGGAGTTCCCCAAGGAAGACACAGTGTGTGTTTGAGGTGTGGGGGGGCTCGCTCCAGGACTTTGAAGAAGACACCTAGACAGGGGTGACAGGCAGGGTGGAGCTCACAGTTCCCAAGGGGACTTGGGGTGCTGAAGGGAGGAGCCCTGAGGCATACTCCATCACTGTGGAAATACCAGCTCTGCAAATTCATTGCAAAACAAAGCTCATGGCCCAGATGAGCAGGAGCTGGCTGCCTGAAATGCCAGGGCCCTGCTGACGTGGAAAGTGGCAGGCATGGCTGATGGGACTGGGGCTAGGGGCTGGGTGCAGGGACTACAGCTAGGGGACATCAGATCCTGGGCAAAGCTGGGGGGCTGGGAGGCACAGGCAGTGGGCTCTGCACTGAGTCACCCTGCCTCGCCTCATGCAAGGCCTGCTGGGAATGGGTGTCACCCAGGGCTGAGGCTATGTGTCCACCAGCCTTGGAAGTGGGAAGGGTGTCCAGGAGAGCAGAGCTGGGATTCATTCCCCTCCCTTTTTCCTTCTGCCATTACCTAGCAGAACCCTCACTTGGACAGGGAGTCAGCCTTTCCCCAGCCTCCTTGTCTGCAATCTTGCTTCCTGGGGCTCCTGAGAGAGCTCTCTGAAGCACAGACAGGAGTGCTCACAGTTCCCAGGTGCTGACTCTGCCAGGCACCCCTTTATTCACAGCAGTCCAGCCATGGGCCTTATGACCCTTACTAAGGAGTCTCACACACAGCCACCAGTTTGGAAGAAAGAGCGAAGAGCCCCAGGTGGCAGCTGACACCCAGTGCTCTTCTGCCCGTGCTGGCCAGCCTAGTCTGAGCAAAGGAGCACTCTGGGGTTAAACCCTGCAGGCTAACACTCCAGGGCCCACAAACAAGGCCCTAAAGCATCAGCTCCGTACCCCTGTTCTCCTGCCAGCTCCCCATGCAGGGTCCCCTTCCTCTCCTAGCACATGCTGCTCCCTGCAATCCCCACACCCCTCCCCCATCTCACAATTCTGGGCTGAAGACCGCACCCCAACGCCAGCTCTTCAGCCAGTCAGCGAGAATGAGTGAGCACCTAATGCCTGCCAGGAGCTGTCACCCCTCAGGCACAGCAAGGGATGAAGCAGAGAAGCAGAGTGTGCCTGTCACATGCAGCACAGTCGGGGCCATGTGAGCAAGAGAGGCGGCGGGCAGGTTGTAGGCCAGGCTGGGAGGCAATAACATAAGAGGGACCCTGGCTGTCATCAGTGAAGGAACTAGAGGGGCCCTGGGTGGGAGCACAGCATCCAGAAAGGGGGTAGGAGGTTGCTGCTGTCCCCGGGAGGGCCAACAGTGGTTGGGCTAGGTAAGGTGGCTGGTGGGTGGAGTAGGCAGTCAGGGGACACAAGTAAGCCTGGCAGGAAATCGGCCATGGCTGGAGGACCTGAGAGCAGGGACCAGCAAGGGCTGTTCCAGGCTCAGGGGGTGGGGAGGCAGGGGGCAGTCTCTGAGATCGACAGGACCAGGGGAGGAACCAGTGCCTGGAGTTCCACATTGGACATGTGAAGGTGGAGAAAGGCTTCACCTTAAAGCCAGGGCCTCTTGGATTCCCAGGCCCTGATGTGGCAGCCCCACTCACTTTCTTAGGTCCAGTTCAGCAGCTCAACAGTGGAGTGCCAATTTCCTAGTGCCGGCCACTGACTGGGGCTATGAATGAAAGTCCTGTCTACCATAAATGCCCTCAACCGGACTGGGGGCCTGAGACAGAGTCCAGAACCCCCTGTGGTGTCTTCTGTGCCAACTCCCAGGCTTGGCAGGCCAGGGGCGGGCAGCTGGGTGCCTGAGGTGGGAGCCAGGGCTTTGAGCAGTCCCAGCCCTGCCTGGGCCCCCTCTGCTGCAGGCAGCTGTGGCCGCCCACCCCTCACTCCTGTCATCTCCAGTCTCACTGCCCCACTTCCCAGGGCCGATTAGGAAATCCGACAGATGCAGACTTCAACAGCACTTTGAAAACCCCCAATTAGTGGAAAATATTACTCGGTTTTATTTGCAGGTGCTCCACATTTTGGACAAAAATGCTTTGGCCTTTTCAGCATCCCTGTGTTGTAAACCTAACAAAGCCACTTTATAGCCAGGAGAGCTGAGTTCAGAGGTGCAAGTGTCTACTCCAAGGTCAGGGGTGAGTGGCAGGCAGGGGTGAAGCCAGACCCTGTCTCCCAGGCTGGAAGCCCAGGCACCTGCAGCCTCACCCCGGAATACCTGCAGGTTCCCCCAGGATCGATCCACGGAGCACCAAGGCTTGGAAACCTACCCTGCTCTCCTTTTGCAGCCTGGGTAATTGGGCACGAGAAGCACAAATACTTTGTTCAAACGCTGGGAAGTGGAAAATTTTCTAGTCTGTCAGGCAAATTCTCCTTTCTCCTTTTACATTTTTTTCCCCAACAGGAAAAGACTTTTCACTTGGAATCCTTCCGATGCAGATGTGTGAAGACTCTGGTAGCGACATCTCGGGGACTGAGCATCTTCTATTGATTGGAAAAACACACACAGCCCCAGTGAGTTTGCATATCACAAGTCGCATTTTTCAGGGCTCGGGCAGGCGCCACACCAGCCACGGGGCCTCAGCGCCCCCTGTGAGCCAGAGCTGGTACTGCACTATAGCGGTGACAGGGGGGACCTGGTGGCTGCAGGCAGTGATGGGGAGCTACAGGGTACCCTGGGCAGCACGAACCAGGAGAACAGACATGGAGGGGAGCAGGGCATGCTCTACCCCGCTGGTCAGTTCTGTGTGGCTTTGGCCAAATCGCTTTGCCTCCATGAAATTGAGGTGAAGCCAGCGTGTCCCCCTGGGCCTTTAGAATTGGCTATGTGACCTCCCACAGGCCAGGGTCATCTCCTGGTGGAAGCATTCCTGATACAGACAGGATCTCACCAGAAGAACAGCTCAGAGAACAGCATCAGATAAGGAGCAGCCAGCTGCCCAGCACAGGCCTCTGAGCATCTGATCAGCAGACACCGCCCAGCCTTAGGGCCCAGGATTGTACCAGCAGGTACAGAAACAAGAACCAAGGGCACAACTTGGGCTCTGAGCATCAGAGACACATAATGTCCCTGGCAGGAGCAGGGGCTGCCCGTGGAGGCATCACCTGAGCTGCAGGAATGTAGTCCTGACTCTGTGTCCCTAACTTCTTCCCAGGAACAAGCCTCCCTGATGTCCAAGATATCCTGCCAGCCACCATCCCCACTGTGAGCCCATCTTTGGGCTGAGTGGAGGAGCCAGAGATCCTTGTCCACAGCTGTGACCCGTAAGAAAGAGGCCTTGATACTGTCTCAGCCCTGGGAGCCAAGGGATCCGAGTAGAATCAGGACTGGGAGATGGAGATGGTGGTTACAGCAGGAGGTAGGGAGAGACACAGCCATACCTGGGGTGGGGGGACAGTTCTTGCTGCCACTGACAGTCAGTGCCCATCCCCCCACCCAGCTACCCTGAACGTCCATACTCTCCCATCAGCAAGTGGGAGGCCCAGTGCCCAAGACCACAGAATGGGTAAAGCTGGTGGGTCTGCCTTGGCCCCCAGCACCACAGCAGCTTTGGGCAAGCCAACTTCTCCCTCGAGATCTCAGTCTTTGGAACCATGAAATGGTCCCAAAGCCATGTTGGGCATGGTGACAGTGGTGGTAGCCAGTGTGTAGTGGGCTCTGCCATAGTCCGACCTTGACATCTCACTGTATCCCTCCACCCCTTCACGATGTCCACAAGCCCATTTCCTGCATTGCTCCCAGTTTTCACATGAGAGATAAGAGACAGGCCAAGCCACAGAGTGAAGGCGGAGAGGGGAACAGCCTTCTGACTGCCCACGGCCATGTCCACAGGAACTCACGCAGCACTAGCCATTATCACAGCTGGTGTCAATCTTTCCAGCCTGTCTTGCAAGGAGCTAGTGAGGCTCATAGCATGAGTTCCCTGAACTCAGCTGACACCGGGCTCTGGTCCTTCCTACCTAAACACAGAGTGCAAGGCCTATACCAGAAACACAGAGACCAGGCCTAGCCAGGGTGAGTTGCGAAGGGCTGAGGCTCAGCCAGGCTAAGGGGCACCCAGTGGTTCCATGGTGACATCTCCAGGCAAGGCTAGGGCCAAAGCAGAGCCAGGAGCCGGTGGAGGTTCAGGGTCCAGCAGGCAGGGCCCAATGGGAGAAGCTGGTTCTGGCTGGAGTCTGACTGATGAGCTTGGCCAGGGCACAGGACACTTCATCACTGGAAGGGCCAAAAAGGAGGGGAGCCCTGGGAGGAAATGAGGACACTCCCAGGGACCAGGGACCTAGGCCTGGACCACTGGGCAGAGCCAGAGAGTGGCCTGGAGGCAGACAGAGGCAGGAAGACAGGATCCCGCACAAGGCAGAGCAGGAAGATGCACAAACGAGGCTATGGTGCCCTAGGAGAAGGGATGTGAGGAATAAAACCCCATGAGGACACGCTCAGGCAGGGCAGTTAGCAAGAGCAGCTGCCCCAGCTAGCCGGGCACACTTGGTGGGAACAGCTGCACCCTGAAGGCCTCAGAAGCAGTGGTCTGGTTGTGGGGAAGCTCAGGGCAGTGCTAAGCTTGACCTGGGGAGGGAAATGTTGATGTTGGATCCACAGGGTACAGATGCCTGGGAGGGGCGTGGAGCCCCATGTTCCTGGGACGTAGCACTGATGATGAGTGGGTCCATAGGAAGGGGGTGCAACGGAAGTTCCCACACCTAGACACTGGCCTGTTGCTGTTGTCAATGCACAACTCACCCTATGCCATCTGAATCGGGGGCATAGAAATCCCACTCCCATGATCCCAGTAGGTCCCCACAGTAGTCCTTCCAGTTGAACTAGGAAAATGAAGATGGGCCCACTTCATAGATCAGAAAACTGAGGCCCAAATATAGGGAACAACTTGACCAAGCCCTTAGGGTGTCAGTGGAGACATGGCAGGGCCCGGGCTAAATAGGCTGGCTTCAGCCAAAGGCTTCAGTCCTCAGAGGATGTTGAAGGACTGGCAGGGAAACTGAGGCAGGAGCATAGTCACCTCAGAGAGTTTGCTGTGCGTGTGGTGTGCACATTCCTGTGCTTGGAACCCAGATTAGTTCCCCGCCCTGGAAGGGAGACGACAGGGGCCTGAGCACATTCTTCTGTTCGCCCAGGGCTGCGTCAGTGACTGGGCAGCAGCCGGGAGTCCAGTCCCTCTGTCCAGCTGGAGGCAGGGAAAGTGGCCTGATCCTGAGACTCCTGCCCTCAGCCAGAGCTCGTTCCCTCCCCTCTACCCCTGCATCCCTGCTTTGCCAAGGGGAGCTGGAGCTCAAGCCTCTGCTTCAGAAAAACCCCAAAGCAGCGCGTAGCACAACAAGCTGACCTCTGACTGTGAAGGCTGCTGGCCGGCACCCAGGCGACCACTGGGAGGGTGGACAGCAGACAGTCTGCCCTGTGTCCACGGCCAGGTGATTTAGGCCCCGAAAGCGTGTGCTTATTAAAAGTCATTCCCCCATGTCCCACAGGAGCTGGGGGCGCATCTCATGGAGCCTGGTGGGTCTTGTAGAAGTCTCCGTAAGCAGTTCTGCCCTCTGTCTCCACACCTAGCAGGACGAGACCACCTCCACTGCTAAGAGGACACTACCCAGACCCAGCTGGAGATGGGGACAGGGGTCTCACTTTTACCAAAGTTGAGATCCATCAAGATTTCTAGCACATCTGAGACCGCAGAGGGTCCCAGGCCCAGGATCCCCACAGCCTCACAGGGCAGAGCAGGGAGGAGCTATGGGCTCAGGCACCCCATTGCACAGATAGGGACACAAAGGCCCAGTCAGCACCCCCAGTGGGGGCCTGAGCCCCTGCCCCCTTCCCTTCTCTGCACACCACAGCCTTCATCACCCAGGCCCCCTTTCTCAGGGACTACCCAGCATGCACCAACTCTGTTCTCTGGGGCAGGCTTGTACCACTGGGTGGGTGGGGTGGAGTGTTCATGAGAGGGGGGATCCCACTGGGATGCTCCTGCCATCTGTTCTGTGGCTGCCCCAACTACAAAGACCCCACTTGGGCTGCCTGGGGTGAAGGCCCCTCAGCCAGAGCCTCTTTATGGCCAAGGGACCCAGGGACCTCCACGAGGATGCGGCCAGGCCCCCATGGGGCCAGGTGGAACTTAGGCTCTGTGAAGAGGAGGAAGATGGTGCAGCTGCACCTTGAGCACCACCTTGGCCGCCTCCAACAATGCAAAAAATGACAATCTCAGGGGAAGAAGGGGCCCCGAGTCCCCATGCCCTCTGGGGCTGAATCGACCTGCCCTGGGGTAGCTCCTTAAGGGAGAAAAGCTGTGGATTCTTAAGGCAGGTGGAGAGGCCCACATGGATTATGGACACACTGTGTGTGGGACTGTGCTGGGCCTGGGGGTGGTGGGAGGGCGAGAGCAGGACCGGGAGCCTTTGGTGAGGAAATGCAGACTCAGAGAGGCAGGAAACTTCACCCTGCTATTGTGGATCTGCCTTCCAGAGCTCTGAGTCCATCCCTGGGCATGGCTGCAGAGGGCCATGACTAGGGGGTGTCCAGACCGATATGAGTTTGGCCTGGGGGAGGGGTGGTGGCGAAGGTCCTGCAGACCTCTCCTCTCCCTGTCAGGCAGCCCCCAGGGCTCCGCAGAGGCTCCCCAGGGCTCCCCAGGGCTCCGCCGAGGCCCCCCAGGGCTGAGCCCCTGCTCACTAGGCAGATGCAGGTGCGTTGTCATCACCGTCTTTGCTGTTTCATCCCCAGGGACTCGCTCCCTGCCCTGGGGACACAGGTCCTTCCCCCAAGATGATTCTATTTACTCAAAGACACCTTTGTGAACATCGGATGCCTAATTTATGAGGTGAGCGGTGGCCTGCCCTTCCCACCCTCTCCTTGTTTAACTGCTTGTGATCCAATAAGTCACTGTGAGACGCTCTGTTCCAAAGACTTTAATTTCCTTGCTGACATTTGGAGTGAGACGGCGTGTCCAGGCTGGCCCCTGGCAGAACGGGAACAGCAGAATGTCAGAGCGGGAGGACTTGGGGGTCACCCACGGTGCCTGCCCCTGGCTTTGCAGCTGAGGAGACTGAGGCCCAGGAGAAGGCTTGCAGACAAGCAGTGTTTCCAAGCAGCAGAGTCACAATCACATCCTCGGCGACACACAGCACACGTGTAGACACACCCCAGTGTATGCCCTTTAGCTATCATGAAGTGGTGCTCAGGACCCAGGATGAGGGATCCACCCCATGATTACTTTGAAATGTCAAAAGACCAGTTTTCCTCCTTGGCACGAGGCTGGGAGCAGCCAGGCCCCCACCAGCTTATACACCCTCTGCGGGGCACTGCTTCAAGCTGAGACTGCCCACCACACAGTTACCACCAGGCTGTGGGCCAGGCCAGCTTTCCTGGGATACCTCATTCCATCTGTGGCCCTGGGAGCTGAGCCGACTGCTCTCAACTCCTGTACCTCCAGGCCTCTCTGGTTCCCTTTGTGAAGTGGTTTGACCCCAAGGGAGCTGGGAGGTTTGGCTCCTGGGGGTGCCCTGTCCCCTTATTCTGCTAGGGACCCTGACCCAGGGAATCTGCCACATTCACAGCCTCCCCAAGACCATACACCTGGGATCAGTTGCTCTGTTGAAGGTTCAGGGTCTCGGGTGGTGGGGGAGCCCTCCAGGATAACAGATCTTGACGCACTGCAGAGCTGCTGGTTTCACCCAGGGAGACCCCTCTCCCTGGAGGCTGGAGGGAGGAGGAGGGGCAATGAGAGGAATCTCCATGGCAACGCCTTGGAGAGCTGAGAAGGCTTCCTCTCCTTTCTCTCCAAATAAAGGGCTATTTCCAGGTTCCTACTATGCACCAAGACCTGGTCTAAGGGTGCTCAGGGCTGCTGGGGAGGGAGGATGAGAGAGATCCATTGTCCACCTGAAAAAAAATGCCAGTCTACCAGAGCAAAGGAGTGAGTCTCACCTGGTCACTGCCTCTCTCTTGCTGTGCAGCCTCAGGCCAGTCCCCAGACCTCTCTGAGCCTCTAGCTCCCTTCCTGGCCTGATATGTTCCATGAACACCTATCTCTGCCTTACCTCTGGGCTGGTTCCTTTCCCTTACTCAGGGTCACCTTCAGAACTGGCCTGAGACTCTTCAGTCCTCTTTTCATGTATTCCGTAGTCCTGAGAGCTGGCAACTCATGCACCTCACTCCTGTGGTCATGCACTCAACAAAAGCTTAGTGAGCACCTACTGTGTGCCAGGATACACAGAAGCCAGGACAGAAGTCCATGCCCTCAGGGCTCCCACTCCCCTCGGGAATGGGCAGGCCTTAGATCAGAGGAGCTTAACCGACAGACATAGCAGGAAGAGCTGGCCCTCACAGTGGACAGGTGTAGGGGCCAAGGCAAGGTGGTGGGAAGCCCTCACCAGGGATGACACTGGAGCAGGGACTGGGGAAGAACAGCAAGACCCAGGCCCTGGCAAGGGTGTGCAGGCACACAGAGGGGCCTAGTGGCTGGAGTGGGTGCATGGGGCCAGGGCAGGGGAGGACGTTGGCCTCATCCCACTGTGACTCTGGGCTCCAGAGTGATGTGGGCCTGGGGCCACGGGAGGCAGGACCACCAGGCTACACCCACAGTGGTTCTGGCAGAGCACCTGGGCGAGGGGCTGCATTGAAGGCTGTGGGAGGTATGGACACAGGAAGAGGGTGGAGGAAGAACTCTGAGCTTCAAGGACCAGTGGGTCTGCAGGCATGGAGAGCTGTGGGGCAGGCAGGGCTGCAGAGTGGAGGTACGTCCCACAGAGGCAGAGGGGCCTGAGGGCCACAGAGAGATACAACTCCCCGGTTCACACCAACACTCTTCCCTCCTGGGGCATGAACCAGGGATCAGATGCCAGGAGTGGGGAGGAGGCTTATGCCTCCCAGGACCCCTAGTGGAGGGTCTGCCTGGGGACCTGTGCCCACAGGTCAGGCTGTGATGGCAGCATGGGACCTCCTCACCCAGGCGCAAATGGATAGACATGGCTATCATCAACAGTGACCATTCCCCAAGGTCCAGCCCATGAGCCCCCCAAGAGGGACAGGGGTCACTCTTCCCTATTTCATGATGGGGCCACCCCAGAGCCCCTCCCCCAAGCCTCTGGGCAAACTGTACCGCACGTGGCCATATTTCACAGGCGTGCTGGGAGCTTGTGAGAACCACTTCCCCCTAAGGACTAAGAGGGATAAATCCCCTGCCTATTCTTCAAGGAACACACAAATCTCCTCTGAGAAGGGCCCCCACCCTGCGGTGTTTAAGACGGCAGATTTGGGCTCCCTGTGAGGAAAGGCATGGAGCCACGGAGCCCCCTCCAGGGAAGCAGAAGACTCGGGGGGCACAGAGGTGTGGATTCAGCCTTGGGGGGCTCTGGCAGACAGCACAGTCCTGTCAGGGCCCAGGAGAGGCAACCTGAGAGTCAGTGAGGTTTCAAGCAGGGGAGCCAGAGCACAGCTCAGACTTCTGGAGGGGATCTTCAGGGTCTGAGAATCCCAGAACCCCTGGTGCATCCCTGTCAGCTCTCAGATGCCACAATCCCAGGCACAGAGCAGTCATGGACTCCTGGGTCTTGAGGGCGACCTGTGTCTCCAACTCAGAGGACTTGGCCGTGACGGTCCCTTAAAAAAACATGTGAGTACCATGGGTATTCCTGGGCTAGAGACACAGGATCACATCCTCAGGCGTCATGGAAGTGACTTCCTCAGCCCTGTGCAGTCGCAGTGGCCAGATCTGAGCCCGACCACACAGCTTTCCTTCCTCCAGATCTTGTGGCTTCAGCTGCTCACCATGAAGCTCCCCTGCCCAGGGTTAGGAACCATCTCATGGGGGAACTGATTTTCCTGCCCAAGGTCACGCAGCTAGGATGCAGTGGTGCTGGAGTCCTTTCTGGGCTCTCAGGTCCCAGAGCCAGGCAGAAATACTAGTAGCAGGCCTCTGTGCAGACATTCGGAGTAGAAAATGTGGGAAGTGGTATGGGTGGAGACGGGCCGGGGGACCCCTGAGCATCGCAGAGCACTGGGGCTGGGGACACTACACAGAGCAGACTCCAACTTCCTTCTACAGGCAGACCTGGCTCAAGGAGGGTTGCAACAAGTGCAAGGACCCTGGAAGCCAGGACAGCGCCCCACCCGGGGGTGCCACTGGAGAAGCAGCCCAGGCCTGGTGCAGCCCTTTTCCCACAAAGCTGTCTGCAGTGGCGGACGCTCTCCCATCACTGAGTCCTCTGACGTAAGCAGCAATGCGTCCTCTGAGGACTTTCTTCTGTCCCCACAGGTCCTGATGTCCCAGTAGCTAAGCCACATCATCATACCTAGCACCACTACCCGAGCTATGAAGTGGGGGTGAAACCTCTTCCCTCACCGAGAGACCTGGGGATTGAAGGAAACTCCAGGGGGAGACCCTGTACCCAGGGGCCTGCAGCCTCCCCCCTTTCGGTCCCACCTAGCCTTCTCCCAGACCCTCAATGAACCAAATACCAACCAATATGGTCCTCAGAGCCCAGACCCTCAGGGGCATTAGGCCCTTTGGTCTCTAGGAACTAAACCCTTCCCTTCCAGAACAGAAGAGCTGGGCCCTGAGGCTGGGTCCCTACATACTGCCCTGACTTAGCCCTCAGGACTGCACCTTGAGGCACGAATGTCACCACCCCATACTACAGACGGGTGCTGAGGCCCAGAGGGTATGGGTGACCTACACCCATCTTGGGTGCAGCTATACCCACAGCCTGGGCTGCACTGTCAGATCTGAATGCCACTGTGTTCCCACTGAATCCAAATGACCTCACTGGCCCCAACTTGGGGCCTGTCTAAACCTCTCTGTGTGAGTTGGTCGCCTCTCTGCTGAGGTCTCTCACCCTAGCTGGAAGGCTCTGAGGGCTGGGCCACCTGAGAGGCGTGAAATGAGGCCTCCCAGGCCCCTGGCTCAGTCCCCACACACTCTTCTTTTGGTGCTTCCTGCCTGCTGTGCTTCCTCAGGGCGTGGACTGTCCCCGTTGTGTGGAACTCCCTTCAGATCTCAGCTCAGCTGGAGTCCAAGCCTGTGGACACCCCACTGATGCTCTCACTGCCCCACACCTGTCCAGGCTGCCACTCCGCCTGAGTTTGTGTGCCTCTGGCACCTGTCTCTCTGCCCGGCTCCATGACGGCTGGGCCTGCCTCCACCCTTACAGAGCCTCCCTGTGCTGGGGTGAGGGCACGGGGGGGCTGAGTGTGTGCAGCCCAGGGGCTTAGGTTGGGGAACCAGCTGTGCTGGGGAAGGGGTGATAGAGCAGCAGTGGTGGAGGACAGTGCGGGCAGGGTTTAAGGGGCGAGTTTCTCCCAGGTTAACGGGTGGGAGGGGGAGGGGGCTCTGGAGAGATGAGGCAGGAAGGAATTTGGGAGCAGGTGCAGAGGTGGGACCTTGCAGGTGACCTCCTGGGGTTGGGGAAGACAGCCCGGGGGTGACACGTCCACACTGAGGACAGGCGCACACAGTCACCCACCTTCCCCAGGCTGCCCCTGGCAGACTCCACCTTCTCCACCTCAGACACAGTCTGTCCCTCCCATGTCAGCCAGGGCTGCCTTGTGTCAGGGGACCCTGGGCAGGTAAGTCTACACCAGGGACAATGGTTTCTTGGACCTACCCCAACAAATGGCCTGGCCTGGAACCCAGCCTGGAGGAAGCCACAGGAAGGGGGAAGAGCCCAGATGGGTCATCCACATGGACCAAGCTCCCTGAGGCTGTTTCTATGGAGCATTTACCCTGAGGTCTCATTTTCAAAGAATTCTGGTGCTGCTCCCTGGGGACCCGCGAAGACCCAGCGACATTCGGGGCAGGAGAGTAATGGGGAAGAGAGCATCGAGACACAATCGGGTCTCATTAACATTTTGATTGCAGCGGCTCCCCTGGCGCCTCGGCCTGGACGCGTGCACGTTCGGTCTGGGAGCGAAGATTGAGCCAGGGAGGGCAGCAAATAGAAGGAGCAAAACAGGCTTATTTTAATAATGCTAAAAATAACCGTGTCGATGTTCCCTTCTGTCTGGGGAGCCACACTCGTTTTCAATACACCTTCTCAGCTCTTCCCTGTGCCTGGTGGTCAGAGCCCTGGTGTGGACGTAGGGTCCCTCCTTCCAGGCCACACATAGGATCTGGAGGACAGCTTCCCCCAGCAGGGTCTCAGTACCATCATTTGTGTGGTGGGGTGGCCCCTGCTCTGTGTATCTCTAAGAGGGTCCCAGACCCTGGCAGCCTGGCAGCCTGGGAGGGTGAGCCTTTCATTTAACAGATGGGCACAATGAGGCCTGCACACTAGGAGGGGCTGCTCTAGGTTAGGAGAAACTGGTGTGTCAACATCCCAGGGAAGTCAAGGTCATGTCCCTCATCCAGGAAGGGGCTACCCACAGAGGCCAGAGACAACACTGACCCTCCCAGCAGCTCACGGAGGGCTGGACAGGGTCAGGTTGTGGTCAGTAGTCCACAGTTGGGCGGCACCTGTGGCTCAAAGGAGTGGGGCGCTAGCCCCATATACTGGACGTGGGAGGTTCAAACCCAGCCCCAGCCAAAAATGACAAAAAAAAAAAAAAAGAAAAGAAAGAAAGGAGGAAGTCAAGGCCAGAGGGTGCTCCAGCCTGTCCTGAAGTCAGCTGGACTCAGCCCTTGCTCCCGGACTCCCACCAGCGAGCTTTCTGGACGGGCAGTGCAGTGGGCCCAACAGTCCCGGCCAGCAGGACGTGCTGGAGTAAAGGCGGATCTGGGCAGGTCCTAACCCTTCCCCACACCCTCTTCCAGCGCTAATCCCATAAATGTCCTCTGAAAGTCCCCGCTGGATCCTACTTCCTCACAGGGTGTGGCTCTGCCCTCTCTGGACCCAGCTGGCCACTGCTTGCCAGGACCCTGCCGGTCTCCCTTGTGAAACAGACCCCACTGCCAGCCCTCCCCCAGGCAGTTCCTCTAGCCTCCACGACGAATGGCCAGATGCCAGCATTTCGGGACACTTGCTGCTCCCCTGTGTGAACCCCACACCACCAATAAGACATCTGAGTGTGACTGCTCAGACCAAGTGAGGGTTCGCCTGGCCCCTGGGCTAGCAACAAGAAACACTGGGTTTTGAGAGCCCTGGAAGGAAGCCCACAGTCCTCCCATGATGGGAACAGTTCCCCTGGGCTTTCCACCCTCTGAACCACTGGTTCCCCTGCCCCCCAGTGCCCCTGTCTCCACAGTCTGTGTCTCTCTCTGCACCATCTCCCTTCTACCTTATATGTCTTCCCCTTCCTCATCTTGCAAGCTTTCTATTTCATCTTCAGAACCCAGCTAACCATCTTCCAAGATAGTCCCCAGCAGAGCTGGCTTCTCTCCCCTGTGAGGCTGTGGGCACTGCTGCCTGTGCGGTAATGAGCAGTCAGGGGCTCTGCCAATAGCCTGAGATGGAACTCACTTCAGCCCCTCAGTGTCTGCGTTACCAGGGGGACATTATTCAACCCCTCCATGCCTCAGTTTCCTCAACTGTAAAATGTGACTTTTGATAGTATCTATATCATAGATCTGTTCAAGTGAGCTAATAGATATAGAAGGCTTAGAGCACCCAAAAGATGTTATGTGCCCCCAAAATGTTAATTACTATTGCTGTCGGCAACATTGTTATTACCACCACTCTCACCATCATTATCATCACCATCTTCATTGTCATCACTGCCACACGACCGTCATCGTCACCACTGTCACTATCATCACCATCACGGTCGTCATCACCACCATCATCACCACCATCACCACCACGCCAGTGTTGTCATCACTGCCATCATCATTGCCAGCACTATCTTCACTGCCATTGTCGCCAGCAGCAGCACCAGCAGCATTTTCCCTGCTGGACGTTCAAGCTCCTTGCAGGTGGTGGACAGGTACACATTGTCTCTGGAGACATATGGCCTGGCACACAGTAAATGCTCAGAAATCTGGTTGGGTGATGAGGTGGACAGGCAGGTGGGCAAGTGAATGAACGCATAACTGACGGGGCAGGTCGACGCACACATGAATGGACGGATGGACAGATGGGTGTGGGTAAGGAGGGTGGGGACCGATGACTGAGTCAGTGAATGAGTGAGTGAGCCACTGCAGGGGGAGCAGATGGGTAGCTGAGTCGGGCCGCCCACACCCACACTGCAGATGCTGAGCCTCTTAGTAACGGCAGACATCAGAGTCCCCGTGGAGCCACAATATTAAAATCCCTGAAGGCTGCATTGTCAATTTCCGGGGGAGACTATCTCTGGAGCCATCAGCAGCAGGAGTACGCCTCCCCCTTCCCAGGCCCTCAGCCCTGCTGGGACAATGATGCTTCCTCTCTAAGCCTCCACAGAGGGACAGACCAGGGCCTGCTGAGGCTGTGGTTTCCAGCTCACTGGGCAAAGCAGCCCCTTCCCACCTCAGTTCCTGGGAGCTGAGTCTAGAGAGGTCAGCGCCCTACCTGTAGGCATGTGCTCCCTTCCCCAGGGGGAGGAGAGGCCTCTGAGCAGCCAGCTGACCCTGACCTTGAGGCAGCCTCCTTGCCAGCCTCTGCGTGCCTTGTCTCACCTCTCAAGGCCCCACTACTATGGGCACCCAGAGCTCCCACCCTGGGAGAGGACAGCACAGACCCCTTCCTGGTTACTTTCCCAAGCCCCAAGGCCACCATACTCTCCTGCTTGGTGGTGGCGGGACCCCTTCACACATTCAAAAGTTAGTAAGTGCCCAGAAAGTGTGCTCTATGCAGCTTTTTACATTCATCAATGTCAGCAGTATTAGAAAGGAAATGTGATACACTTAGAATATTAATTCATTAAAAAGCCATCACACATCAATGCACATAACATGTTTTCATGAAAAATTACTGTATTTTCTAAAACAAAAAAAAAAAA
>NW_003852686.1:927065-935292 GCF_000181295.1 Otolemur garnettii
AGAGAGAGAGAGAGAGACAGAAAGAAGCATAGTGGCTATTAACCACACAGCTCTCCGGAGCATTTGGCTGAACAGAGGTCGCTGGGTCCCACATCTGCTCCTAGGCTCAGCTGACTGTTGTGTACAGCTGTGGTCAAAGTCAACCAAGAAAATTCCCAGGTCCTTGGAGGTTCCCTGCAAAGGTTGTCACTCTGAGAACCACTGCATAGGCAAAGCTGATCTGGTGCATTCCTTGCCAACAGCCCCTCTGAGGAAGTCAGCTCCAGCCCTGATCCCGCAAGGGAGAGGAGTAGGGCTGGGACCAGACGCCCAGGTTCAGACTTCCTCTCACCTTCCTAAGACCCTGATCTCGGCTGAGTCCCAGTTGCTTGTCCATAAGATGGGAATAGGCTGATTCCTTAGGGTTTGTGATGACTCCATCACATAATGCACACTCCTCACTCAGAAAAAGTCAGAGGACGCACCAGTAGCCGCAGAGCTCCCACCATCTCCCCACACACCCCCTACCCAGTCCAGGCACAGCTGCCCTTTCTTGCCTCCACACACCCACCTCCTCCATGCAGACCTCCTGGACTGACTGCAATTCCTTCCTCCTCCTGCACTGGCTGCGCAAGGCCTTCTGGTCCCTGAGACGCACTCCAGTGTCACACACCTCCTGGAGCCTGGCGACCTCCCACCCCACCATGCCTGCCGTGCTTGCCCCCTTACCTTGGGACCCATGATGTTAAGGACAGTGTCGTGACCCTCAGCACTTGTAGGAGACACAGTGGTCAAGTGCTTACCTTGTGAGGGCAGGCGAGGGCACGGTGGTGCAGCGGCAAACAGTGGCTCTGGGGACACAGGACAGGAGGGGCTGAGGAGGCTGCGTGGGCAGACCCTGCACACGTGTCCTGTGTGCACATCCATGCGTGTCTATGTGTGTGTCCACGAGTGTGCGTCCGAGTGTCCCCGTTACACACGCATCTGTGCACATCTTCATATGCCAGGGTGTGTGTCCACCTGGCATCCGTGTGTGCCTGTGTGTCTGTCTGTGTCCATCACTAAGTGTGTATCTGTGCGTGTGTCTGTGCATGTCTGCGTGTCCATTTGCACCTCCACGTGCCTTGTGTGAAGGGAGAGCCCAGAGAGGAAGGGCAGTGCCAAGATAGCAATCTAGAACCTGGAGGCTTGGGAACAGTCTCATCTCCTGAAATCATTCTGCCTCCCGGGAGCTGGACCTGAGACCTGCCAGCTCCTTTCCTCCAAACCCAGGGTGGGATCACTGTTGTCTTGGTCTCAGGCTCACACTATTCACTCATTCTTTCATATAAAACACAAGTTCAGGACTTGCTTTGATGCAGGCCTGACCCAGCCTCCAGTTCCAGCCTCCCTTCCTGGTCTCTGCCTTCTTCCTCTTCAGCCTTCTGGCCACACCTGCTGGGCCATCCTTCCAGAACAACTTTCCAGATGTTCTTCTTCAAGAAAACCCACACTCCCCTTAAAACCAGAGCAAAAGTTTTCTTGTGCAGCTCCCCAGGGAGAACCATTTCCTCCTTCCTCGTGTCCTTTTATCCTTCATTTAACAGACAATTGTTGAGCATCTCCCTGGTACCAGGCTCTGCTCCAGAGCTCAGCAGGACAGCCCCAGGCTGACCTTGTCTAGAGGCCCCTCGCTGCTGGGGAGGGTGCCCTGCCTCTCCCCACTGCATCACAGTAGGTGACATCTGCTCGTGGTCCCCACCATGGCAGTGAGGCTGACTAAAAGGGTCCTGTCCTCAGATAGTCTGCGGCCAGGCCTGGCACACAGTAGGTGCTCAACAAAGTCAGGAAGGGTAGGAGAGGGGAGCACAGTGGCTGAGCTCACTGCAGCCGCTGACTCAGCACTGGCAACGGTGCGTGGTGCGGAGCTGTGGGTGGCGGGCGGTGGCCAGGACATTCTCATGCCAGGCAGGCACCTCGCTCTGTCCTCGCCGCCCGCACAGTTCTTGTTGCTGCTTCTGAAAATGTCAACTTCTTATCTCGCCAGAATTTTTCCTGACTGGGAGAATTCAATAAAGCAGCTGAGTAACACTTAAAATAATAATGAAGCGCTGTATTTCTGTGACTCCGCTGGCTCTGCAGAGCGGGGCTGCCTTTCCACAATGATCAATCTTCATTCTCACACCAGCCCAGACAGCTCTGCTGGGCTGGGCTGGCCCCATGGCTCTGGGGAGTTGGCAGGCCACCCGGAGGCCACAGCTCCCACATGCCAGTCTGGGCTCTTGTGAGAGGGGGCCTCCAGGCCTAGCTCCCACAGTGGCCCTGAGACCGCCACCCATTCCACCCCCTCCTACTGTGCTGCCTTCCCCTCCCTGCCATCACATCCCTCTGGAAACTCCTGTCCATTTGTCAAAGCCCAGCTCAGGGCTTACCCAGCCCTTCTCATACCCTCAACCTTTGGACCACTGGACAGAGAAGCCTTACCCCAAGGTCCATGTAAGCAGTGTAAATAGCCGGGGGTGGAGTTGCTAATCCTCCCAATTTACAGAAGGTAAAGCCTTGGACTCGTCAGCTGTTCGAGTGAGGCTGGGGGAGCTGAGGGGCTTTCCTGGGACTCCAGGACTGCCCCGGGGTAGGCTGTAAGCAGGGACCTGGGATTTCTGCTAAAGTCACCTCACAGGCGGGACGCTGCACTGAGGGACCACTGGCCAACAGACACGGGGAGATAAAGACCTTGAGCAGAGGGATATGCCCCTGGCAGAGGTCACTCTGCACGGGCACAGACAGACAGGAGAGGTCCCTAGCCCCAAGGTCCCACCCAGCCCTTTGTGTACTGGGTTAAGTTCCACAAGCAGAAGGCCCCTCCTCACGCTAATCTGCAAAATGGGGTCAAGGTATCCCCCCAGCATGAGGAACTGCAGGTCACCCCTCCTCAGACCCTGCACCCGGCTGGAATCTCTTGTAATTTGTCAACAATCTCCTCCCAGAGAGCCCTTAGGAAGCCTGCACAGTGAATCTCCCCCTCCACAAACTGCAACAGCTCTGGGCTGCAGGATCACAGATCCTGTCTCTGAGGACAGGGCAAGTATGGTTCAGGGAGAGTCCATTGGGGGTGGGGGACAAGGCCTGGGCAAGAGCCAGAAACCTCGTTCCTCCCTGTTCCACATGGGGGAATTCTTATCTGGAAAACGGAAAATGAGACCTGGTCAGACTCCTTCCAAGGTCGCTTTGATGTCCAAACGGGATAACAGGTGCTTAAAAGTCCTTCCAAGAGGACGGCGTATGCATAAGGAATCACATTGCCTGGGGTGGGATGAATAAACATTTAAAGTAAAATAACACCTGCCCATAGGCATCTATTAAAAACAATCTTGCACATCAGCTAATATGTCGTCCAGGCTGCCAGAGCAAGCCAGAAAGTCCCACGGACATCGACCAGCCCCCAGAGCTATAAGTCCCTACTCTCTGTCCAGTGACATAAAATGTTTACAAAGTGACACCTACATTAGACAGGGAGGCAGAGGGAGTCTGTAGGTGTCCCCAGCCTCTCTCCCCAGAGCCCTAGACTCTGGGCCCAGGCTCCCACAGTCACCCACTACCCACTGGCCAGCTCCTCCAGTCTAGGAGCCCTGTCTGCCTGTAGCTGACTGGTTTGTGCATGGCCCGAGAGTAGCTCTGTCCTCCCCATGCCTGGACCCAGTGGGAGGCACCATCCCCTTTGTAGCAGGCCCCTCCCCTCCCCCCCTTACCCGGGTCTACCCAGAGCTCAGTCTCTCATTCCTGCCCAGCTCTCGGGGCCCTTAGGGGCAAACCAGCAGATCCTGAATGACCCCTTCTGGACAACCGGGGGGACATTTCTAGTTCCTCCTGAAGCCGGATGCAGTCCTCAGTGCTTCTCACAGGGAAAGGAGTCGTCTGTGGGCCAAAAAGATCTCGTGCTCTAGGGGAGCCCTGTGGGATGGCAGAGCCTGAAGGGACAGGTCCTCAAGCCCAGACACAGGATTCACAGTTCTGCCTGGGCTCACCACCCCCAGGAACTTGGGAAGAGCTGAGGAGGGAGGTGAGGAGATGGCAGGGAAGAGGGCTTGGGGGTCCCAGGGATGATGAACCTGGGGGGAATGGAAGGGCATGGAGAGGGCACCCCCAAGGACAGCAGGAGAGATGGAAGAGTGGGGTCGGACCAGTGGGGCTGGTAGGGCCCATGGGTGTGCCAGTGCTCCCCCAGCTGTTGCTCTGGGGGCCTCTTGCTGCAGCCCAGTGGTGACACAGAGAAAGGGACAGAGTCAAAGGACATCTTGGGTTGGCACTTGTTGTCCCAGCTGTCCCATCAAAAACAACCAATCATCAACAACAACAAAAACATATACGACTTGGGAACAATGGTGTTTGGGTGTCATTTGAAGCCTCTGCAGGTTGACTTCACATATGCTAAGTGAAATAACAGTGCTGTGTGCACGGCAGGCGCAGACACCAGTGACCACTGCCTAATTGGGCCATAATTTTAACAAATGTGTCATTTTGGAGATGGTGACTGCAGAGGTTGACAAGCTCAGATACAGAACTGGCCTCACCCTCCCCTCCTCCCCAGGCCCTTGCTCCGATTCCTCAGCTTTCAGCTTCATTTTCCTTGTAAGACACCTCAGATGCTGCAGCCCCGGAGCCCCCAGCCCACCCTCTGGGCACATCCTGGGACAGCAAATGAAGGGCTGAGGCCAGAGGTGGGAGAGGAGGCCTGAGACCACAGAGCCACATTGGAGGCTGGGGACAGTGGAGGGAGGGAGGGAGGCCACTGGTGCCAGTGCCCTCAGGGCTGAGCTGACAGAGCTCACTCACACGCCACCCCATGAGGCCCCAGATCACATGAACTGGAGGGCAGCCCCATGGTCACTGAGTGCCATCAGCCTGGACATGGACAGGAAAACCGAGTGTAAAAGGAGAAGGGACTGGCCCTGTAATATGGCAGGGGTGGGAGGCCGGCGATTAGGACCAGCTCCCCGTCCTTCAGCCCCCTGCCCTCCTCGCGCCTGGCCAGGTAGGAAGTGTTCCCTGGACACACGGGCAGCTTAGAGCCAGAAGAGACCAAGGCTCCGCTCCCAGCATACAACGTCCCTATTGTCATCACAATCAAGGGTGAGCTCTGTGCCTCAGAGTGTGCACGCGAGAAACCTCCAGCTGCACGCGAGAAACCTCCAGAAACGTGCAGCTAAGGACAACAAGCAGAGCCAATGCCTAGCCCAGCCTGGGTGATTCCATCTCCTCGGCCTATGTGGGCCCTGGGGACCGGCCTCTTAAACTCTCCTCATGGCATTTTGAGCAGTCATGATTGAGTTGCTGACCTGAGGTCCAGGACAGCCCACCTCACCCCTGTCTAGGGTCCTGTAGCTGCCGCTCTGCCAAGACACCTGGTTGACTCTGCCTCCCTGCCCTGATGGCCAGCAGGTCTGACCAAAAGGACACTGCACACCACATAGCTGGTTCTAACCCTGCGCAAGGTGGCCAGTAGGACAGGCCTTCTAACACCTTAGACGCATGTGGGCAGGGCCATAGGCAGGGGTTTTGGAGTCCGAAATCTCTGCTTGCGTTCTGACCCCACCACTGGCAAGGTAGAGGCCCCTCTGAGCCTCAGGCTGCCCCTCTGTGGAATGGGCCGAGGGGATGCTGGCCCATGAGGATGCCGTGGGGGGTGCAGGGCTTGGTGCTCCACAACCTACCCCTCCCGCCCCCACCAAGGGGAGTTTTGGAGATAGTGCTCTGAAAAGGCCCCATGTGCAGACTGTGAGTGGCTGGCCGGCTCCTTCTCCAGCACAGCCTGGCCCTGCTCCATGGGCAGGGGTTGTCTGAGAGGGGGTGTTCAGGAGAATGACTGTCATGAGAGCCACCTAGCTGAGTCAGGCAGAGAGCAGACAGGAAACCACAGCCCTGCCCATGCTGCGTGGGTCTGACGCAGTTACACGGATGCCTCAGCAGGGTCACCAGCCTCCACCCAAAAATGATTCCCTAGAGCAGTGGTTCTCAACCTTCCTAATGCCACAACCCTTTAATACAGTTCCTGTGAGTCACAACCCACAGATTGAGAACCACTGCCCTAGAAGATGAAGGTTTGGGGATGAGGACAGGTCACCAGTAGTGGGGTGCATTTGAGAAGGAGCCATCTGTAAACAAAGCAGCTGGCCATGCATTTGCTGAGAAGAGGTTCCCAGGGAGGCCTCTGAGGTCTGCTGGGTCCAGCAGTGTTAAGCACCTACTGTGTGCCCCAGGGAGGCAAAGCCATGTAGCCCCCAAAGGCTGATGTGGCCAATGCTAGTGTACAAGCCTGGGACAGCGGGCACACAGAGGGGGGGCTGGGAAAGGCCGCTGGGGCAAGGGGCACTTAGCCTGAGCCTTTAGGAGGGCCAGGGACCAAGTGCTCAGGTAGGAGGTGGAAGGAAGCTCCTGACAGGGCACAGAGTGAGGGCCTGAGGGGTGGGCACATAAGCACCCCACAGTGGACCGAGCATCTGCTTGACCCACCTGAAAGGTCACTCTCACACCAGTGCCCAGCTCCAGCCTGGCCCTCTTCTTCCCACAACCCATAGCAGCCTCTGAGTCTCCTGACCAGGGCTTGGGAACCAGAGAGCCCCAGCACCCATGAGATGGGAAAATCCACCATTCTGGATGCCCAAGGGTGATCCATCCTGGTGGCAGAGGGAGCTGGTGGCTGACAGCACCTGGCAAGCCTGCCTGGAAGATGCCAAGAAGCCCCCAGGCGCAGACAGAGCGTGTTCGAAGGTGAGGTTTAATAAGAGGGCTGGGAAGAATAAATTCAGTTACACAGTTTTATTTCACAGCCTCTCCTGAGCTGAATAGCAATTGCCGAGCAGGGCTCCTGTTATAAATAGGAGGGATTCCAGGCTGGGAGGCCTGGGTGCAGCCCGCCACCCTCACAATGCCGGTGGGAAACGCTAGCATTCTTTCCTTTGTCACACTTTGTCACTTGGCTTTGTCACTTGGCTTTGTCACTTGCGGGGGTGCTGCAGAATGGGGTAGCGCCATGCCCACTGGCATCCAGGGCTGTCCTGGGCTCTCCATGAGACCCCCCCACTGCAGAACAGCAGGCAGCCCCCCCTTCCCCAAACAGTAGGAATTCCTAGGATGTGCCAGGCAAGGGGCGGGGGAAGAAGAAGGGGAGAGAGGAGGTGCAGGGAGAGGGAGGCAGGGAGGGGAAGCCTGCCCTGTCTTCACCAAGTTCTTTGTCAAGGCAGCAGCAGGCCTGGGTGCCATGCGGAAGGAACTGGGTAGAGGGGCTTCTGCACCTTCCAGGGTACCAGGAAAAGCTTCTCCTGCAGGCCACCAGACCTGAAGGTCCCAGGAGACGAGGCAGGATGGCTGCTCAGGTGGGACGAGCGCCTGCCACACAGGGAGGATCTCACCACAGAGCAGGAGGCGGGTGGGGTGGGGTCGGAAAGGGTCTCAGTGCTGGGCGGAGGCAGGGACAGGACAGGCTGAGTAGCCCCTGGGCACCCTCCACAGCCCTCAGCTGCTCCCACACCCACAGGCCTTCAGGCTTCCTCAGTTTCAACCTCAACCAGCCCAAGACCCAGTGGGCTCAGACTGTCCCCCATCTGCTGCAGATCATTTGAAATAACTACCAAGGTAGGAGCTGGGACAAGGACATGGTTCAGAAACAGCCTAAGGTAATAAGGTCAGAACAAGGCTTGGAGGTGACTTCTCTTTCTGGGGAGGGGGGTCCCAGCACAGCAGGCTGGGCACGCAGCCTTGGAGGCCTAGGCAGGCAGAGGCCAGGCAGAGGCACAGGTGGAAGTCACTTTTTTAGGGTGGAGCTCTCAGTGGCACTTTGATGTCTAAGCCCTAAGTCAGGATGCAGGAGGACAGCCCCTCTCCCCTGTGCCCAGAGGACCAACACCGGTGCCGGGGACCAGGAGGGGCAACAGGTGGTTTCCTCTGCCTCACCACCCAGCTTCCTCATCAGCCTCCCGAGGGGTCTCACCCACACCACATGTCTCAGCATCGGCACATCCAGTACCACACCCGCTCTTCCTCTGGGTTGCTGTCGGTTCCCCAGTGAGGCTGCCCTTCCCTGAGCCCTATCCTCCTCCCCAGCCCAGCCCAGATGGCAGCAACAGACCTGCCTTTGGAACCCCAGAACCTGCAGTCTCAGTGACCTGACTGAGGGAAGGAGGCTCACAACATGGAGTGACCCCAGCTGTGGTGCTGGGTGGCCTGATGGAGGAGGCTAAGTGGCCTAATGGAGGAGGCTGAGTGGCCTGAT
>NW_003852686.1:947540-975786 GCF_000181295.1 Otolemur garnettii
GAGGAGGCTGGGTGGCCTGATGGAGGAGGCTAAGTGGCCTGATGGAGGAGGCTGGGTGGCCTGATGGAGGAGAGCTCTCATCTCCTTCCCCAGGTCCTGGTATGAGACAAATGGGTGATGCTTGCATTTCAGCACCTCTGACAATGACTCAGGCAACTCTCAGAGCAAGAAAGGGATAGGAGGTGACAGAGTATGAGATCAGAAGCCCAGGTGGACCAGATGTTCTCAATTAGCTGGGGCTCCATGACCAACCTCCAGGGTATCCCAATGCCCCAGGGGGGCAGCCCCCAGTGATGGAGGGAAGGCACAGATTGCTCTGAGGGTGACAGGGTTGTCATGAGGTTTTACCGTGTGCAACTTCGCTGCCAGCTAGCAAGGAGGGTGCTCCGTCATCCCCAATGCACCACCCCAGCCCTCTCTCCCCTTCTCTTTCCCCTTCTCTCTCCTCTCTCCATGTGCATGGTGCACCCTTCCTGATACAGTGGGGGGAAAGCGAGCCCTCTTATTTAAAGCATTAAACAAATGTCTCTCTCATTCTTCCAGGCAGGGAATGGCCTGGAGGGACAGGGCTGTGTGGTCCTGACCCATCTGAGCTCCCTTCCTCCTCTTTCTCCTTGCAGTCTGGGCTACCTGGTCACCATGCCTGTCCTTCTCTGTGGCACACAGAATCCTGAGTTGGTCTCCTGCCTCTGTGCCCCATGACCGGGACCCTTATAGACTGCCCCCCAAGAAGCAGCACCTGCAAATACAGCCAACATCACCCTCCAGTCAGGTCACAAGCTACTCAACATGACTCTGAACTGACCCAAAGGGAGGTTACAGTACTGGTGGGCTGGCCTCAGCAGAGAAGCCTGTGCTCAGAGCCCCTCCCTCCTCAGACTGAGGAGGCTGCCTGAGTGCTGCAGCCTCCAGGAGTCTCCACTGGTCACATGGCTCAGACCTGGCCAACACTACACTGCCGCTCCTGAGACCCAAGCGGAGGACACAGCCAAGCCCTGCCAGGGTCTTGTCCGAAACACCCAGACACATTTGATACTCCTATGCGTGTGATAATTTGCTGTGCGGCATTGCAAACCAGCACTACCGCTCCGTGGCCGTGTGGCCAAGTTCACCCAGTGGAGTGTGAAAAAGAGGATGTGGCTGCTGCCAGGCTGGCACCCTAGCTTGCTGACCCAGGGCCAGGTGACTAGAGGCATGGCAGCCAGGTTCTTTAGAGGACAAACCAGCAGGAAATACATGTTTGTGCCAATAGATTTATTGTGAGAAAGCAGCTTATGTGGTCCTGACTGTGAGATGAGGGCTGAGATGCTCAGGGGACACAGGTGACTCAGGAGGGGCTGAGGCAAAATGTCACCCTCCTCAGGGAAAACTCAGTTTTGTTCTGAAGATCTTCACCTGAATGGGTGGGACCTCAGAGGATGTCAACTCTCTTGTCCTCAGATCAGCTGGGCTAGACCCTCGTGGCAACATTCAGATTCATGTTTAATCAAATTGCCAGGAACTGCCCCTGGCCATGCTGAACACCCAGCCAGTGGTGGAGGAGGGGGAGCCTGTGTCCCCAGTCACTGCATGGAGGGGGTGCCACAGGGGAACTGCTGCTCTGCACCTTACATGGTGGTTAAAGCAGCAGCCCCACCCTGAGCCACATGGGGCCCCTCAATTGATTCCCCGGCCACAACCCCACAGGCTCCAGGCCTGATGCTTCCTATAACACTGACCTAGGACCAAGGCAAGAAACCCATTTCCTTGGTCCCAAAGTCTCAACCTGCTCCAGAGAGAGAGGGAGAGGGTGATGTGCCTTGGGCCAGGAGGCCTGACAACTGAGGTTGTGAACTTTCCAGGTGGCCTCAGGGTGGGGACCATTGGGCAGGTCCAGTCCTGAACAGGTGCTGGTGGATGTCTAGACTGCTGGCCCCGGAACCCCCTGTCCCTGCTGCCTGGGTCTGCCATGGAGGGACAAGGCAAGACAGAGTAGGCTGCCCACGTGCACCCAGGACTGCAGTCAACTTGCAGACCATGAAGCCCCAGTGTCTGGCACTTTGTCATCTGAGCATGGGCTTTGGTTCTGCACAGCCAGGTTGTCTTACTCTCCATCTCCTGTCTCTCTCCTCCCATCCAGTTTCTCTTGCCCCCTCTCTGTCTCCCTGTCTTTTTCTCCATCTCTCCCCTTCCCCCGTGCTGCCTTTCTCTCTCTCTCTCCCCTTCTCTCTCTGTCTCAATCTCTCTCCCCCATCTCTCTCCCTCCTCTCCCTCTTGTCCTGTCTCTCCTGCTTCCTACTCTCTTTCACTCCCTTCCTCCTGGCTTCTTCTCCTCTCTGGTTCTCAAGCCCAGCATGTTCCAGCCCAGCCCTGATGCTCCCCTGTCCACATCTGGTTGCACATAGTGACACGTTCCCTCATCCTGTAGCTCAGGGCCTCGACACACAGGGCCAGGAGGGAGTTTCTGTGAGGCAAAATCCCCACCCGACAGGTGGGATGTGGCTGAGCAGGAAACTGATCCCAGATGGGGACTTTCCAACCCTGACTTGTTTTGTCCACACAGTTGTGGGCCCCAGGGATGCACACCAAATCAGTATGTCCTCTGCGACCTGCATGTCCCTGCAGAGGGGTGAGCTCAGAGTCAGAAGATGAGAAGTGTGTTTGCTTCAAGAACAAGCCCTGACCCACTCTGGACTGTCCCTGACACCCTGGCAAGGAGCAGCTCCCAGCCCCAAATGGAGAAGCAGAAACAGACAGGCCACAACGTTCCAGCACCTGAGATGTGGTCACGTCATTCCAAGGCAGGGGAGACACACAGGCCACAGAGTTTCAGCATCCAGGGATGTGGACACGTCACTCCAAGGCAGGTGCAGGGTCTGTGCCCAGAGCCTGGCCTCCCATGCCTCCCTATGCCCCAGCCCTGTCCCACCCTTCACACCTGCGACACCTCCACCTCTGCCACTGCGTCTCCGTGCAAACCCGGCACATGGCTGGCGAGCGGCCCATGCCTGGCCCTGGCGCTCAGCACTCCACCCCTGGCCCTCTCTGACCCTCTGCCACAAGCAGGTCACTCCACCTCAAACTCCCTTGAGCAATCTGGGCCTTGTACACCTGCCAGTGCCTCCTCACCCTCCTGGCCACCAGCCCAACTTCCTCAACCTGGTCCCCATCTCCTACCTATGCCTCAGGGTGAGTTTATAGGTCAGGCCTTCTAGAACTTTCCAGAATGCCCTGAACTTAGCACTCCATCTGGGAGGAGTCTACAACTTCCACTCTGACCTCTCAGAGGTGACAGCGAGTCCCCAGAACCCCTTGGCCTGTGAAGACCCCCTCCTTGGCACCCACCCCTGTCACCCCAGGGAGCTGTCATGGTCTCCTAGCGCAGGTAGCACACTCACCATCCCACAGCCCAAGAACCTGAGGCCCCAGGAGGTGTGTGCCTCTGTCATGGCAGACCTGTCCCACCCCCCGTCCCCTCCTTGCCTCTTGCCCACCAGTGCCGGGTACAATGCTGACTTGGGTGGGTGTGTATCTCCACGAGGGATAAAGCAGAGCCCACAAGCAAGGGCACAGGGCTGCAGGAGGGTGCAGGTCTGGGCAGGAGCCTGGCCTCACCCTCCCCCGAGCTTCCCGCACGCACAGCCTCTCACTGTGGGAAACATGGCAAGAGCCACTTGAAATCCTTAAACCCAAACAAATGTTTATCTTAATAAGCAGGCAAACAGTAAGATAAGCCTCTCGAGCGCAGAGGGCTGCTGAGAACATATATCTCACCACAGTTTCGAAGCTGAGGCAGAGACGCCGATTGGCCCACCCCAGGAGAAAACCCAGCTGAGGCTGTGACCAAACCCTCTACGCAGGCCCCGAGCAGCTGTCTGGCCCCCAAGTGTGCCCCTCGCTCTTCCCAAGTGAGGCAGGTCGCCCAGGATTGGGTGACCACATGTAGGGCCATTATGTTAGAGGACTTGTGCCACTGTGGGGTAAGGGCAAGGACATAGAAAGCCCCCCTGCCCTGAGTTGGAAGCTGGCTTACAGAACTCACCATGGCTACGCCATGTGCCAGGGACTTCGCACCCACAAACCAGGGAAGAGATGCCCCCAGACAGGGCGGTCATGGACATTCAAGGATTAATTATTAATTGTGTCCCAGTTTACACGAGTGCTTAGGGGTGTCCAGGGCAGGTTCCCCCTGAGGCGCTGAGGAGATGCTCACAGGTGCTGGATACCGGCTTAGTGTTGGCCACTCCGTGAACCTCAGGAAGTCAGCATCTTCCAAGAGAACTGGCCACCATCTCATTTCTCAAAACTTGCCTGCAAGCCAGCCCCACCCCATGCAAAGCAGCTCTGTTCATTGGAGAGGGATACCTCGAGATGGAGTGTCACCCTCTAGGAAGGTAGGATCATAGCCAGAGTGAGGACACCTTGGCCCAGAGGCAGGGGACAGAGCTGTGCCCAATTCACCCTCCAGCCTCCCTGAGAGGTGGCGACACGCAGCATGGCAGCCCCTGGGACCTACTGGGGAAGGGCTGGTCAGGTGTGGCCAGGTGTAGAGGGGGCATCAGAGCCTTGTCCCATGTGACACACTCCTGTTGCCAGGAACTCAGCTTCCCCCAGGCTAGGGGCCATGTTTAGAAGCATTGCCCGAGATGCAGGTATTCCAGGAACAATGAGTGCACTGTGGCTTCAGATGACTTTCAGATTCGTCAGGAAACCACGGGTACCTGGGCAGCCCCATTAAGCTCAGATGTCCTTGGATTGTCAGATAGCTTGCAGACCCTGGGAGGAGGGTCCAGGTAAATCTGAAGCCCACCGTCCTGTGGTACCTGAACATCCCCTTAGGGAGCAGGAAGGATTGACTGGCCCAAGCTGAGACATGGTTAAAAATTAAGCTGGAACCAGAAGGACAAAGGGACTTCCCGTGACACTCTAGATGGAGAAAACCAGACCCTGGAGCCCAGGACAGCTGCTGCATCATTACTGTGAGATTTAACTCCACTGCCCACTGGCACCCAGGGGGATGCCTCTGCACAAACGTTTATCCCATCTGCAGCACACATACGTGTTTGACACGTGTGCTCCTGTGAAGGCACTGGAGCGTTCCTCTCCTGGTTGTCCCCAGTGGCCAACACCTTCTTGCTGGGTGGCAGATTCATTAGGCATACTCACACCTGTGTGCCACGTCCATCCACCTACCGTGGAGGGGTCCCTGGACTGGGAGAGCACGGAGGATGCGTCACTCTCAGAGCCTGGCTTCTCCTCCACTGTCATTTATTTTTCACAACTTAAAAATTGCAGCACACTCCAAGGTCATGCAGTGACAAGCAACCTCGAATCATTACTTTTGCAAAAGATGTGTCTGTGTTATAAAAGGTAATGGAGACCAAGCAAGGGAAAATTTAGAAAACAGTGAAGAGTCGAAAAAATTCAGAAAGCTTTGCCGGCCACGCCCCTGTGCCACGATGCCGCTGTAGGTATGAGGGCATGTCCTTTCATTATTTTTAATGCGCTTCTCCCATAGCCCTTGGTGCTGGGGCGGTGAGTTCTTGCTGACAGTGCTGGGATCACATTACGTTACATTATCTGTTAGGATCTCGCCTGTGTCCCTGCACAAGCATTCTCCGTATGTACTTTTAGCAACATTATTTTTTAATGGCTGTAATATTCTTTCAACTGAATAAACCACAGTTTACTTAAACATTCCCCTTGTTCAAACATTTAGATTGTTTCTAATTATTTTGCAAAATATCTATTTTTTTTTTGTAGTTTGGATTACTTCCTCAGGATAGCATCCTCAAAATTAAAATGCCAGTCTAAGGGAGCATTTGCAAATGTGTGACGCTGGGGGCGACTGTCTGCTCCTGGGGCGTCCCTCCTGCCCCCTGCACGGCTGTGAGCTGCAGCTCCCCGTCCAGCGCTCACATCGGACGTCAGTGCGCTAATGTCTGCTCCCTGAGTGTGCAGCTCCCCGTCCAGCGCTCACATCGGACGTCAGCGCGCTAATGTCTGCTCCCTCGTCGGGGAGGAGCAGCGCTTCGTTCCACTGAGCGCTTTCTCTACTGCTGGTGAGGGAGGACACTTGTCCCGTGTTTATTTCCTAATCATCTTTATGGCTCCTGTGAGTGGGGAGGCCGTGTGCTTGGACTAATATAATCTATTGAGGTTGTGTGTGTTACTTATCACTTTTTACAAACTCTTTGCACACTAGGGTATTAACCCTTAGGATGCTTGCTCGCTGGAAATGTTCCCTGCCTGTGAGAGCTGCTCTTCACACTTCACGTTTTCTGTGTTTACTGGTTGTCAGGAGTTCCCGATTTCCTCATAATTCGACCTGTCTTTCTTTCCTTTTGTGGCTTCATCTACCATTTCTTGTCTTAAAACGTCCTCCCCTTTGAAGTTTTGGCGTTCACTTCTGGCCGGTTCTAGACCTGCGGATTCTGAGAGCGTGCTTTAATTCTGTAATCACAAATCCGAGATTTACCCAGGTTCCTAGAGCAGCGGCCGCTTGTGTGCTTCCAGCTTGGCTAGGAAGAGACCTCTGCTCTTCACTTCAGGCTCCATGACCGGGATGAGGGTGAGTAGGGAGTGGGAAGCAGGTGGACGCCAGGATGGGGCGTCCAGGATGTGGGGTGCCCCCCCCGCCTCTGGTACTGACTTTCCCTGAATGGCCTCTCCCCTCCACCCAGCATTTTTTCTCTTAGCTTTAAGTAAGAGGTTCTCAGTCAGGGGCAATCTTGTCCTGCAGGGACATTTGCCAGGTTTTGATTGTCACAACTGGAGGATATTGCTGGCGCCTGGTGGGTGAAGGCCAGGGATGCTGTTCAACACCCTACAATGCCCTGTGCCCCAGCACAGTGAACTTTCCAGCCCAAGATATCAGTAGTGTCAAGGTTAAGAAATCCTGCTGGAGATTAAGGAATAGCTTCCTAGATGAACTGGCTGAAATTACAGTAAACAATGGTCAGGCGTGGGTGTGTCAGAGCCAACGAGTTACCTTACGGGGCTCCTTCCCTCCTTTCTTAAATAGGACGTTTAGCTGGGTGTGTGCAATCAGGAAATAAAAAGGCTACATCTCCCAACTTTCCTTGCAGCAGGTATTGCCATGTGACTAAAGATCTGGGCAATGAGATGCAAACAGAAGCATCAAGGGCCAGCTTCAGAGGCCCCACTTTAAAAGTCCGCTGCCATTCACACCTTGACACTCCTTCCTGCACCCTGGAGTGCAGATGTGACATTGGAGCTGCAGCAGCCTTTTTGCACTGGGAAGTAGCTTTTCATGTGGAGGCTATGCTTGGTGAGCCAACAAAACAAAAGGAGCCTGATCCCTGAGATCTCTGTGGGACAGAAGCACCACTTCAGCCCTGGATGGCCTGCCTCCAGATGTTACAGAAAAGGGAGAAATAAACTTCTCTCTTACTTAGGTCACTGCTGTTTTGAGTCTCTGTGACTTAGCACTGAATCCTACTATTGCCTATGATGATATAGGAAATGTCTGTGAAGGTTTCAGATAAAATTCCACCTGAATTTGGGAGGATTAAGTAGAATAAAATGTGCAAATTGCTTAGCTGATCATGTGGCACACAACAGGAACTTAACAGTTGACTAGCTGAGCTACTGTGAGCTCTGCCATGTGACAGGCAGCACACCATACAGTTCGCACCAGGTCTTTATGCCCCCAGTAGCCAGGAGGGAGGTGTGTTCCAGCCCCTGTCACAGACATGGGATGTTGAGTACAGAGAATAAATACTGTACCATCAGGGCAAAGTTGGTCATGACCCCTGCATTGTGTCTGGGCAGCTCCAAGGACACCAGGTGTCCTATAGCTTGGAGGCATCTAGGATCAGCAACTATGGACAAAGTGCCCTTTGTCTGAGGACCTTGCTTCACCCCAACCCTGTGGGCTTCTTGCTGTAGCCCCTCCAGCTCCAACCACCTCGTCAACATTCCAGAATGCATCTCCAACCCATTTAGGGATTTGTGTGGCAGCTGGGTTGCCCTAAGGAGCCTGAGGCTGAGTAACTGTCCAGCATCACTCCATAAGTGGCAGAACTGGGTGCAAATCCAGGAAGATTTAATACCAGAGTCTGTTCACTTAGCTACCTGGACAAACTGCGTCTCGGTGTACACTGCAGAGTGAAGGCAGGGAATACCGGGAATGCCAGCTCTGAGCACAAGGTCTCTGAGCTGTAAGATTAAGTGCCCCACCCCACACTGACTTGGTAAAACTCACAGCAATCCCCATTCCATAGATGAGGAAACTGATGGTCAGAGAGGTCCAGTTACCTGCCTACAGCCGTTCAATCCGGTGCTATCAGGTTCAGAAAGAAGATCCCTGTGAGCCTGTAGACTGTCCTGCCCCTCCCACTGCTCACACGCTGTGGCCACTATGTCTTCTTGTTCCCAAAGTCCCCATTCACCAACAAGCTGCTCTGCTGTACAGCTGACAGGGGCCAGGCATGGCCTGGTGTCTGCCCACTCACTGTGAGGCCTCCTTTCTGCCGTTTCACTTCCTCCCTACCACCACCAGGGACTCAGATGCCAGGGCAGGAGTGTAGCACTAAGTCCCCCTTGGAACTGAAACAGCTGTGGGGAGGCCCTCGTCACTGCCAAATAAAGTGAGAAACTGGACGTATTTCTTGCTAGGGCAGAGATAGTCCATTTGTTGTTCGGGAGAACCCTGAGAATGGGAGTGAGCAGGGAAGGCTTCCTGGAAGAGGTGAGTTTCTCTCCTTCCTGTAGCGGGGCTGGGAGGAGGCGAGGAGGCGCTAGGCCCTGACTCTAGGATCTGCCTCTGTGGGCAGGAGGAGTGGGGGCAAATGGCTGGGATGGGTGGGCCCCTCACTGCGGAAGGTGCTGTCAGCCCATTTGGGTCGTTAGCCCCTAAAGAGGATGTAAAAGTGACTTATGAGTGGAAATCAGGTGTTCAGGCATAAACACGCCAAGGGCCGTGATTGATTTGACTGGGTAAATAGCTTTTATAATTGGTATGTTTTTTATTAAATTTTAAAGGCTACATATTTATGTGAGAGAGAATCATGGGCGCATAGAGACCAGTGTGCTGGTGCTGGGTGGGTACAGGCCTTGGCCTGCCTCCTGCTGGCAGAGACCCAGGGCTATCAACTGTGTTTCTGTTGGCCAGACTCCCAGGACCCCAGAAGACCTTGGGGAGGAGAGGGACAGGGGTGTAATTGCTTAATCAGTTCCCTTTCCAGATACCCAAGTGTCTTTCACTGCCTCCCTTAGTCCCGAGGTCTGGGAAGCTTAGAGAGGAGAAAGGTCAGGGGCAGAGGTGCAGCATAGGCGTCTGCCCCGCACGGGGCTCAGACAGCCCGGCTCTGTCCTCCATCTCTGGGTGTCCATCGCCCATCTAGTACAGCATGGGGCAAGGCTACACGACATCAGCAGAAGCTGATGAATGGGTCTAGCCCCAGAATGGCAGGGATCTCTGTTGGCTCCTGAGATGCCTTTAGGCCAGTGGTTCTTAACCTTCCTAATGCTGCAGCCCTTTAATACAGTTCCTGTGGGTTGCGACAGGTTGAGAACCAACCACAGGTTGAGAACTGCTGCTTTAGGACCTAGCACGACCAGGGCGGCTCACTAGGGACCATGTCCAGAGCACATTAGCACAGCGGTGGAGTGGGAACGCCAGGGTCATGGGACCAAGGTGTGTCCAGAGCACTGGAATGGCTCAGAAGCAGGGACCCAGCTATTTCCTGAGTGAGATCTTGAGACGGCCACTCCTCGAGCCTCATTTTCCTCATCTGTAAAGTGGATTAATGATTCTCACTCTGGTGTGAAGGCACTAGAGTGAATGTCATCCAGCTCCCAGTCTGAGGGAAGGTCCTCTCATTCTGTCTTCTTTTTTAAAATCTGCTGCTGTTGCCCAAGGGAAAACTCAGTGGATGCTTAAGGCCTAGCAACTTAAAAAGAATGCCCAGACCCTAGGTACAGGGGACTCGCTCCCTCATGAGGAGATGTGTTCTGACCTGAGTTCCAGATATGCAGAGGGGCTGACTTAGTCAACCTTATACCATGCACAGGCCCCCAGCTTTTGTACGGAAATAGATCACAGCTGACTGGAACCAGGGTCAGGGCTCAGTATGTGACCAGGGTCAGGGCTCAATGCGACCAGGTTTGGGGCTCAGTATGTGACCAGGGTCAGGGCTCAATGTGACCAGGTTTGGGGCTCAGTATGTGACCCAGGTCAGGGCTCAGTATGTGACCAGGGTCAGGGGTCAGTGAGTGACCAGGATCAGGGTTCAATGTGACCAAGGTTGGGACTCAGTATATAACCTAGGTCATGGATCAGTGAGTGACCAGGGTCAGAGCTCAGTGTGACCAGGGTCAGGGCTCAGTGTGTGAACTGAGTCAGGGCTCAGTGAGTGACCAGGGTCAGGCATTAGTCAGTGACCAGGGTCAGAGTTTATTTTATGACCAAAGTCAGGCCTCAATGAGTGACCAGGGCCAGGGCTCAGTTTGTAAACAGGGTCAGGGTCAGTATATGGACAGGGTCAAGGCTCAGTGTGACCAGGGTCTGAACTCAGTGAGTGACCATAGTCAGGGCTCAGTGAGTAACCGTGATCAGGGCTCAGTGAGTAACCATGATCAGGGCTCAGTGAGTGACCGTGATCAGGGCTCAGTGAGTAACCGTGATCAGGGCTCAGTGAGTGACCGTGATCAGGGCTCAGTGAGTGACCGTGATCAGGGCTCACTTTCTTACCATGGATCTTTGCCTCTCTTGGAGCCTTTGCAGGGGGTGGGGGGCAGGTCCCTCGGAGGAAGGCTCCTCACTGATTCAGTATGAAAATGGGGCCTTAGAACTGAGGCACTTGGCCAGGTGCTGGCCACCTCCCCTGAGGCACAACTGAACTGAGGCCAGGCACCCTGGGCTGAGGCTCAGGCTGGGATTTGCGGACAGCTCTGGCCTCTTCAGCCTGCACAGTCCCAGCTTCCCGCCTAAGCCTTGGCAAACTCCTCTAAGCCTGGCCTGAGCCCTGCCGCTCAGGGGAGCTTTGCAGCCCAGCAAGGCGCCTCCAGGAGTGGGGGCTCCACCTCCCCTGTCCCTGGCACAGGCTGGTACAGAGCGGGTGGGAAGGACATGTCCTCTGGGAGCGGCTCCCAGCCCAGATGGGGTGAGGCATTTGGCGTCTCACTGCCAGACGAGTCTCTGCTCCTCCTGGCAGCGCCTCCTCCTAACCTGGCACCCACTCTCTGTCTCCACCCCTGTGGCTGTCATTTAGAGAGTGCTCTGTGCATGGGGCCGTCTGCTTTGCAACCTTCTGAGATCGGCTGTCTTCCTTACCGCAATGCCCTTGACATCTGTCCAAGCTGCCGCATATCCCAGTTGCTCCTGCCCTTTCAGCACCAAACAGCCATCTCTGGCCCCTCATAGGAGGCTTCCATGGCAATGACCTTGAAGTAGACCACAAACCCAGATTTCTGAGGGAAGACTGTGGGCACTGCTCCGAATCAAACAGGTGATGGAGAGAGGTGGGGTGGGCTGTGCAAAGTGGGGCAGGCAGGGGCCACCTGGCAGGGACCCTGTAGTCTCATTGCTTCCTGGTCTTGGCCCCACATGACGCTGGATTGAGGATGGCTCTGGGGGAGGGGAAGCTATAGGGAGGAGCACAAAGGGCCTGGCTATGCAAAGAGGGGCATCCCCATGAAGACTATGAGCCATCACAGAAATGGGCCATCTTGCTCCTGGGCTCTGGACATGCTACAAAAGGTGGCGGCCCGGACACAGCCAGGAGTAGCTGGTACTATCGGATGGGGCAGAGGGAGCCAGGAGCCCTGGAAGGAGCTAAGACGCAGAGGCAGCCATCACAGGCGAGTTGTGGGCCCAGGAACAGGTGGGGGCTCTCCTGGACCTCGGGGTATGAAGGGAATAGGAGTGAGATCAGAGAATAGGGCTGAGGAGGGACACTGCCAGCGTGGCTGGGCCCAGGGACAGCCTTGTGAGGGACTGGCTGAAAGGTGCCGAGAGCTCTCTGCCCGCACCACTCTCCTGCCACTTTGGAAGCTGGTGTGAGACAGAGGCCGGCAGCAGTGCAGATAACATAAATTAAAATATGTTCAGAGGAGACAGGAGGTAGCAGGGTGGCCTCCTAGAGACAGCTGTTTGAGGAGGGCTCTGTGCCCTGGTGACAGCAAGTCCTGCCAGCAAGAAGGGAAGACGCCCCGGCCGAGCACAGGAGACAGGTAGGCCCTGGCACCCTCCAAGTGGCTTTTGTATCAAGGAGCAGCCCAAGGTTAGGGTGGGGAGGGGCCCTGCTTAGTGTCCTGACAGTGGTATGGCCCCATCCCTGCCAGCCTCAGCATGGGGAAGGAGCCTGTTCACAGCCAGAGCACTCCAGGCGGGCCCCTGGCCTCAGTTTCCCCAACTGCAGAATGAGGATGATGTCAAAAGGGTCGAGAAGGATGGTGCTGAGCCCGCCCTGGAGGTGCAGGCGATTCGGAGGCAGAACGAACACACCTGCCAGGGAGGAGCCTCACAGCGGGTCCGCGAGGCAGCAGCCACATCTGAGGGCTGTAGGCCTCATGCCTCAGGGACGGGGTAGCAAGCCTGCTTCCCAGGAGCAAAGACACATCTGTCAGGTTGCAGAGAATCGGGGGCCGAGGGTCCCGAGAACCGACCTCCAGGCACAGGCTTGGCTCCCAGGTCTGTTTGCTCAACAGAGAGTCTGGCAGACACATTCTTCCTGGTTCCAGCCCCTTTCAAACCAGATTCCCTTGATTTCTCATCTTTATTTTGGCAGGGAAAAAAATGTAATTTCTAATTTAAAATTTAAAAAAACCACCATCCTCATCAAGATGCACTCAGCTCAGATGGTGTTTGGGAAATTAGCTCTGTCACTCTTCCACACACCGGCACGAGGCCCGGCAGCAGGGACAGGCTTTCCCATCCTGGACGCTCGTGTGGGCAGTGCCACGACCCCTGTGGGCTGAGGGGGCATCTGGAGCCCCCAGAGGGCAGGGAAGAAATGTCAGGAGAGCTGGCCTTTGGAGCAGGACTCTAGCCTGTCCATCAAAGTCCCCCGCCCCACTCGCTGTGTGAATCCTACTTGTGAACTCACCCTCTGGCCTGGATCGTCCTTTTTCTGACATCAAGTGGCAGCACAGGTGACATGTTATGAGAGGACTGGGGGTTTCTCAGAGGGCCCAAACACAAGCCAAAGAGACAGACCAACCACAGTGTAATGCTTAGGTGACCACAAACATGTTGTGTGACTCAGAGAAGCCAAGGCCTGCCCTGCCCACTGATCTCCTCAGTGGTCAGAAGACACATGAATGACATGCACATTGCCTAGCAAGAATCAGACATCCTGTGGGGGTTCATTCCTGAGGGTTCAGGAGCTCAGACTGCTGCAGACACCTCCCGCCACTGTGAAGTCAACCCTGACCACTCTGAATCCTGCATTTTCCAGAAGAAAAAGTTAAACACGTCACCTCCCACCCATGTGTATGTTCTAGGAAGAGCTGTCCCAGGTGCCGGGACTGCATGCTCTCCCTGCCCACGAGGAGCCTGCACCTGGGACCTGCCCCTCATCGCCTGCTAAGGGCCGGAACCGGGTGATCGTTGCCATTCCTCATGTGGTGCTGCCCCCCCCTCTCCATTTGCAGGTGGAACTCAGAAGAGGTGAAGAGACATTTCCAAAGCCACAGATATCTGCATTACTCCAGGCTTCTGGTGGCAAGTGGCAGAGACACCACACATACTAACTTGGACCCAAAAAGTGTACTGTTAGCTCACAGAAGCCTAGGAAAGCTAGTCAACCAACTCAGTGGAGTTCAACTTTATTGGTTTAAAATGTGAGCATTAAGTCTCTGCTGAGGGCCAAGTGCTGTTTTAGGCACTGGAAAGATAAAGATGAACAATCAGAAAAAGTACAAACAAAAATATCAGGAAGTGACAAGTGTCCATGCTATTGTGGAATAGAACATGACAGGGTGTGTTTGGAATCGGGTGGGCCAGGGACCTCTCAAAGGAAGGACTCTGAGACTCCAGGAAGCTCCTGAGCCTCATGGGGACGCTGTCTCCTCCCGTTCCCTCTGAGCATCAGCCTCATCCTCTCACCAGCTGGTGGAACATGGGGCCAGTACCCCACGTGGAAGTTCAAACCAGGGTCCAGAGTCTGACCTTTATTAACAGAAAATCCCAGGGAAGCCCTTTGATTGGCCCAAGTTGGGTTTCACACCAATTAGCTACAGGCAGTGGGTGGGCTCAAGTGGGGATTGGCAGCTCCCCTAGCATCCAGGGCCAAAGGAGAGGGAGTTATAAGGACCAAGGTCCTAGGGGACAAGAGGGAGCAGCTGTCCACATGTCAGAGCCAGGATGGGATGCAGGCAGCTCATCTGCCTTCTCGCCCACACACTTGCACCTGAGAGGCCCCTGGCCTTCTCCTCCCCTTTGCACAGCACCAAGATTTGGGGCAAATCATTGTCTTGCATTCCATCTGAGAGTTCCTTACCTCTTCTGCGCTGGACACCCCTTTTAGAACCCACCTGTGTGTTCCTCACCAGACATCATCCCCGAGCTCTGAGCCCCTTCCACAGCTCACCCCACCCACCACCTCACACCTCCAAGGACCCCTGATCCTATGACAGGGGTAGCTAGAGTTATCTGTGGACAAAGCTTTGCAAGTGCCACCACTTCCTTACAGAAGCTTGACCACTTTCTCCATCCCTGTATGAAACACAGGCAGGGTGGCTGATATGAGGTTCCCGTGATGACTGTGGGAAGATGGTGCACTCACAGTGTTTGGGGCACTGTCCATACAGGCATCACGCAGGCTGTGGCCAAGCCCCTGCCTTGGCCACCTTGGAAGCCTTGCCTGGGTGGCACCACGCAGCACTTCTTTGGCCTGGGGCGGGGGGACACAAATGGACAAGACAGAGTGCCCCCAGCACCCTGGAGGAAGGGAATGTGGTGGGATTCTGGGACACCTCTGTCACCATGACCCTACAGTGGCTTTGGTACAAGGGCCTCCCAGGGAGTTCCAGGTGGCAAGTGGATGCCCATTTCTCTGTGCTTGGGGTCCTGCCTTAGCCTCTGTGCAGGGTGGGTGCTTACCCTCAGGAGGGCCCAGCCAGAAAAGGATGGTTGAGGCAAGTTGCCCCATGTCCCACAGTGCCTTGTCATACTGCTAGAAACGCACCATCAGTTCTCCATTCCTGAGTCAAGTGCTCACTGGAACCCACTGTTAAACCCACAGACTCCTTTGGGTCAATGAGCTGTTGCATCCCCTCATGTCCAGGAAAGACCTAGAAATATCTCAAAGCAGGATGGGCTCCCTGTCTCTCCACTAAGGTGGCCTCAGCATGGAGCTTGCTGAAGGCAGCCTCTCCTGCAACTTGTCCTGGCATCTGCCCATCGGCCACCTGGTCAGGCATTGAGGTTCCTTGGCAAGACTGAAGCATGCAACTTGGAGGAAGGAACTAACAGCTGCTGAGGAGCCCCCTTCTTTGTCAAGCCCTTGAGGACTGTCACCCTAATACCTCCTCACAGCTGCCCTGTGTGACAGGGAAGAAGTCGGCCACAAAGTCACAGCAACAGTAACCCTAGGAGGTGACCCTGGTCTGCCTCCGGGGGCCCAGCAGTACCTCTGGCCAATCAGCCAGCAGGTAAGTGGGTCTCTTGGGCTGAGGCAGGGGCAAGATGTGGAGGCTGGAAAGAGAAAGGGCACCAGACTCGGGCGCTGTCCACGGAGGCCAGGTGCCGAAGTACCTGCTCCTCAGTGCTGGGAGGAGAGGCCAGGTGCCGAAGTACCTGCTCCTCAGTGCTGTCCACGGAGGCCAGGTGCCGAAGTACCTGCTCCTCAGTGCTGGGAGGAGAGGTTCAGAAAGTGCCCGAATCAGAGAGAAAACTAAACGTTAAGTGGATGCAAAATGCAAGTGGAGGCTGCAAGCAATCTCCTAACTCCACCCTGAGCCCATGTCTCCCACAAGAAAACAGACATCCCCACACTGTTTCTAACTCCTCAGTCCCTCCTTCCCAGGGCCCTTGTTTCATCTCCATTTTCTCCTTTGTTGACCCACAAACCCACGTTTCTCCATCTTGGAGTATCCTCTTAACACCTATGCTAGTTGTGCAAGTCCTGCTGCTTTCATAAGACCAGAAGTCAACAGGAAGGCAAAAACACGAGCCGATCACCACAGAGGGCAGGGGGTCGACCCACAGCAGCTGAAAGTAGGGAACCCAAAGGACTAGGGGCTATTTCTATGGTGGCCGCAGCCATGGTGGCCTCTCTGACACTGGGTATCGATGAGAACACAGGTACAGCAGGGGTGGGGAAGGGCGGCTAACTGAAGCAGGCCAAGCTGCCAGAACAGTCTGAGGCTGAGGCAGTAGGACACTGTTCACCTCTGTGCTTTGAGCAGGCATGTGGTGCTCCCGGCTCAAGCAAGGACCTGATTATGAGTGTCAGTCAAGGTCATGACTTAATTATTCTCTCAATTCAACAGTATCTGTCCAGTGCTTACTCTGTGCAGCTACGGCGTCCTCAATTCCTGGAAGCACTCCCAACCCCCTCACCTGCCCAAGCTTGGCGGGGCCCAGCCTGTGCTCCTGAAGCACACACATCACTCAGGGCATGTGCCACCTTCCACACGAGGCCCCGGTGTGCAGGGCAGGGACTGCAGCTCACTCCCTGGCCACCCAGCCCCATCGCCTGGGACAATGATTAGCACTTCCCACTGTGGAGCAAGTTCATAACTAAATTAGGATCTTATTCTTCCTGCGAGTCCAGGATCAAGGCCGAGTTAGGACATAAGCTCTCTGTGCTCCATTCCCTTCTCCACAATGGGGAAGGACATGTCACTAATCTTTCTCCCAGGGCTGTCCTGAGGAAGGGACAGACATGCAGTAGCTTTGCACACAGTGAGTGATTTCTCTTCCAGATCATTCTCTTGAGGAAGCCTCCTGGTGGCACTTCCCAGGGACTGTGCCCTGCGGGGCCCAGGAGCTTGGAGATACACAGGGAACAGAACTGAGACCACCCACCCACAAAGCAAGGTCACCTAGGGGAAAGCTGGAGGACTTAGTGAGTCGGGTGGGTTTGGGTCAAATTGGAGAAACTGAAGTTGAATTAATGGCCAGGACTGGGTTAAAGTCAACAAACCGGACTGAGGGCAATTGAAATGAATTGAAAGAATTGAATTCAGCCAGACTGAAGAAAGGAAATCGAATTGAATGAAAGGAATCCAATAGAATGGAATTAAAATAGATTGAATTTTCTTGATTTGATTTGAATTGAGGAGTCAACATGAAAATTGGACTGGGTTGAATTGGAGGCCTGGGATTGAGTTGAAAGGAAGGAGCTTGGAGACTTTGAGACAAATGAGCTGAATTGAGTGAACTGAAATTTTAGAATAGCCACGGCAGCTGGAGTTCATTGTACCTGGGGCTGGGGAGCCCAGGCCAAACTTCCTCCCAGCTGGGATGCTCCCTCTGGACCGTGCTGTTCAGAGAGCATTTATGGAGCCCCTGCTGTGCTAGGGCCTGGTCCAGAGCTCCCACTCACCGGCCCCAGGCCACCGAAGCACAATTGCCTGTGAGTGTGCTGAGTTCCTGAGGTGGGAACTGAAAGAGGAGCAGCGGGGACAAGCTGGATGGACCCTGAGGGTCTGAGCGTGGAGGAAGAGTCCAGCCGCCAGCCTTCTCTTGGCATGATGACTTCCAGTGCCTGGTGCAAAGCTGGTCTGGAGGCCAGGAAGCTGCTACGTGCCAAGACCATAGAGATGACAGCAGGGACATCTGTGGGGCTTTGGGCTCTGGATCCTCTCTGACTCTCAGTTTCCCCATCTGTAACACTGGGACAAAAGTGGCTCCTTGGAGAAGCTACTTTTCAAGAAGACGGGAAGTTAGCTTCTTTTCTACAGGAACCTCCATTTCTGCCTGAATGTCTGTTAATCGCCAGATCTCTTCTTTAAGATTGCCAGAGATGCTGGGCTCAGGAGGTGACTTCTGGAGTCTGTTGACCATCTTCCTATCTCCTAGAGGCTAAAGGTCCAGGCAGAATGATCATGTTCAACCCTCTGGACCTGATTCCTCCTGCCCCCTCCCCGGCCTCTGGCTGCTTCCCCGTGGGGGACCCCAGAACCCTGGCCCCAGAATAACCACTGGCCAGGTCTTTTCAGCCTTGTGTCCATCCTGTGGTCCTCATTTTCAGGGCTCAAGACCTCCTCCAGGGAGGCCTCTGTGCTCCCAGAAAGGGCCCATGTTACCACCCTCCTGCTCTGCCCACGTGCCACACCCTGTCTGTTTTGGGGGCTCCCTGAAGACCCGTGCCTCCAGGCAGGGAAAAGTTTGCATCTCCCTGCCCCAGGCAGCACGCAGGCTCCGCACCTGGGGTGACTGGCCTGTAGGTATGGATTTGGGGCTTTCTTTCTAGGGCTTTTATCCCTGAGTTTGTTTTTGCTTGAAGCTTTTCAAGGACTTCAAAGACAATTCATCTAAGGACACCTCTGCCTTAATAACACAATTATCATGAAAATTCACTGAATGAGCACGTGCCATCCCAGAAAGATGTGTTTAGCTGCCTCTGAGTGATTTTGCATTTTTTTCACTGTTATTTTTCCCCAACTTGTGTCAAGTTCAAGGATTTTTAGTCAATTAGTCTAAGAATACCTCAGCCTTGTTTTCATATTTCTTATAAGCATTTAGTGCACGTGGAGAACTGCTCACCGGATGCCTCCCACCAGCTCCCCCAGCCTGTCCAGCTCCTGGTGGTGCCTGAGTTTCTTGGTTTGTTTGTTTATTCTATGTTGCCGGGAAGGGGAAGTGAGACAGTGGAGGGTGGGATGCACTGCTCTTCCCAAGTGACAAGGGTGCTTGGTCCCATCCAGGTGAGGCAGGTCCACACGCTCAGAGGGAAGTGGAAGGACCCTCCGCAGGCGGCACTTAGTGTCCTGGGACGATCAGGGCCAAGACCTCACGTGCAAGCCCAGTGCTCCCACTCGCTAGCTGCCATAACCTGGCTGAGTCCTTAACCTCTCTGAGCCTCGGTGTTTGCATCTTTAAAATGGGGATAATAATAAGTACCGCGTGGGGATCCCATGGATTAAGTGAGGTGATGTGTAGAAAATGCTTCTTCATAGCAATGGCTTAATAAACAGTGACTATTGCTACTAATAATAATCCATCATGAAATACTAATTGATTCATACAACACTGTTTCTATAGGTAAAACACACTTCTTAAAGAAAATTTGAGAAATCCAGAAAAGTACTAAGAAAGAAAGAGAGAAATCAGTCTCGGCCCTGCCACCTCCAGCGCTTCCTGCCTACATGGTGACCAGTCCACCAGCTTGTCCTCCCTGCACGAGCTTTAGCATTTTAATACCCTCTTCTCCCTTGAAAATATCAAAACTTTACATCATGTGCATTTCCATGTCTTTACAGAACTCCTTGTAAGGTCATTATTTAATAAAAAAAAAATTAAGCTTTTGTCATACTTGCTGCAAATATATTTCCCAGGCCATATATATTTTTTGCTATTTTCTTGGTTTAATTTTGACTTGCAGAAGATTTTCATTTTTATGCAGTCAAATCTGTCTACATTTTCTCTCCTGATTCCCTGTATTAGTTCTAAACTTAGGAAATCTTGCCTCTCCCCAGGCATGGTGAATATTAAATTCTACTTAATTCTCACTTTTCTGTGCCCTGATTTTTTTTAAATATACTTAACAGTAATCCTGATGGAAGTGGGTTCAGTGGAGGTGGGGCTGAGCTGGTCCGCCTGACCCTATGCTGAGGGGCCCCCCCTTCCCTGAGCAGTGGCTGGAATGAGCTCATGTGCTGGAAATTCACTTCCAGAGGCTCAAATGGGCTAAAATCTTTGAAATGCTTAAAAGTGTGCCCAAGAGAAAATGACCTCAAAAATGGGCCAAATTACTGCTAATTGGCACATTTGGAGAATAACTCCCTTCCTGGCCACTCCATCTTCTGTCCGGCTTCTGCACCTTCCCCCTGCTCTGACCCCAGCCCAGATCTGGCTGCAGCACACCAGCTGCTTCTCTGCTGCCCTGGGCCATACCCTGTGGGTCCCACCTACCATATTCCCAAGAAGAGCTGACCTGGAGTGTTGCTGGAAAGATGCCACTCTGTGGGCTGCAGAGAAGCCTTCCCATTAACACTCACAGCAACCTCACAAGAGAGGTGCCCACACTGCACACGGCTTGGCCAAGGCACAGGGGCTAACAACATCATGGCCATCTAATGTGTGAGCAGTGATGCTGGACGGTGGTCCCTGCCGTGGCTCTGTGGTGTCTGTGGTGCTGGCCAACCCTGAGGGACAATGTGTCTTCTTTGGGCTATCTCTCCCATGAGATGGAAGCAGGAAATGAAGCTTTGGGAGGGCAGCAGGCCCAAGGGTGCTGTGCTCTCAGCCCATGATCACCAACCTGGGGTCCTTCTGGGTCAGCCTTAACACTACCAGGCCCAGAAGGTCCTGTCCAGAGTGGGGTGGGCTCAGTTGCTAAATGCTACCCCTGACTACCCTCCCTCTGTCCCTCCAACATGGCCCATGAGGGAGCAAGGGCCAGAGGATCCAAGCTGCCTGTAGATGGGATGAAAAAGAGCCACAAAGGTAGGTAGCCTGGGAAAGAGGGCACCCCACCAGGGTGAGGTGACAGAGCCCCAGGACAGAGGTGACTCTCCCCGCCGGGGGAGCAGGAAGAGAGAAGGTGAGGCAGTTGCTGCGGCCTGCCTGGAGCCCTGGGGAAGCACAGGAGGAGGAGAGGCTGCTGGAAGGGGTGCAACTGGAAGGGGTGCAACTGGGAGGGGTGCAGCTGCAGCTCAGGGCAGGGTGGTGGCCCCTACACAGGACATGAGGTCAAAGCCTTAGACTCCAACCAACAAGGCCAGCAGCTCCTCCAGCAGGAGGACAGGCTAGGGAGGCAGGACGTATCGCACTTATGACAGGCAAGTCACTCCCTCATCTGCTCTAACCCTCATGGCAGGCTGTGGTATCACCTCTCTGTACAAAGGGGGAAATGGAGGCAGACGAGGTGACACCCAGGGGTTCCCAGTGGGTAAGAGGGTGGCCTGGGAACTGAATCCAGTCCCGTCTGACCCCAATGCTCCATCTGTCCTGGTCTTCCCAGGACCCAAGGCCAGAGCTTGGGCCCGGGGTTTAGAGCCAGGGCTGTGGGCAGCGACCACAGCATCAGGTGGGCACTGAGACACAGCTCCTGGCGTGGGAGCCTGTGCTCGGAAAAGGCCCATAAATCTCCTGTTGAGGACGGAAGGGGAGCAGGAGCCCAGCCACTCAGCAGCATTTGGATTCCAGCATCTTTATGGGGTTCTGAGATGCTCGCCAGAGGAGAGGCAGTATTTGGCCTATTAATTTCCTAGTTAATCACGCAGGACAGTTGGTAATTAAGCACTTGCCATCCCATCGCACTGGCCAGCCCTAGGCTGGGCTATAATTCATTCTCCATGGAGCAAACAGGTGCCAGGAGCCTCTGCCTCGGGGATGCACAGGAGGCGCCTGGCTGGGCTGACATCCCCTGTCTCCCGGCCTGCTGAGTCTCCAGGGCTTTGTGCATGCAGGGAAGGCCCTGGCGTGGTGGGGCTTGGTACAGCCTCAGGCAGCTGTCCTGTCCTGGGGGCAGCCGCCTCCCTGGGAGGCCTACAGACCTGGTTCCACCCTCTGGCTAAGCCCCAACCAGACCCACCCAGAGCACTCTGGCGCCTCTTGTCCATAACACCCTAGGGTCCTGTGTCTATGCGGGGGACGGGGAGACTGCAAAGATGGAGGAGAGCCCAGGAGGGGCTCTCCTGGGCTCTCCAGAAGGAAGACCCTTCTCCTGCAGGAGCCAATGGTCAGTCCTGCAGCCTGTGAACTGGCTCAGGAGACCTCCCCGCGGCCCCTATTGCCTATGAGTGTGACACCCTTGTGGGTCATTGTGAGAACAGCAGTGGAGAGGGGAGGACAAGCCCACAACCCAATGGCCACGTGCACAGAACTGACTGGCAGGTGGAGACCAGCCCCTGGCTCCACACCCTCCCAACAATGCTGGGGAGTAGCCGGTATCAGCGTACCACTCTCCCCTGTGCCTGGCAAGTCCCCTGCACTTTCCCATGCTGGACCTTGTCTGAGGCTCCCCCGGGTCCTGTGATGTGGGTGTCATCCTTTCAGTTTAAGGAGAAGGGAAATTCTCAAACCAGTTAAGGGGTTTGAGCACAGGTTGCCTGCACAGAACAGAACCCAGGACTTAAACCCAAGCCACCCATCTTGGTATCTTCAGGTGGCTGGGACAAAGTGCCACAGACCCCTGTTTCTCACAGTCTGGGAGCAGGAGGTCCAAGGTCAAGGTGCCAATGCAGCCAGTGGTGCTTACAGATGGTGTTCTCCCATTAAGCCCTCACATGGCAAGGGATCACTAGAGTCCCTTTTATAAGGACACCAGTCCCATTTGTGTGGGCTCCAGCCTCATGACCCCCTCATGTCCCAAGGGTCCAACGCTTATCATCACCTTGGGGGACAGGACTTTAACATAGACATGTGGGGGTCACAAACATTCAGTCCATTGTTCCCCAGACCCTAAGTTCTGTGCTCCCTCCCTGCCCTGCCCACAGCCAAAGGTCCATGGAAGGCAGTTAGAACCAACTGGTAAACTGAGGTACAGAGAGCTGGTCCCATAGGAAAGCACTGGGCTGGGTCAGAGGAGCAGTCATGGCCCCAGACCCTAACAGTCACCTGCCATGTGCCTGTCCCTGGGGTCTCTAACCAAAAAGACAGTGACTTTCATGGGGACCTCACACCCTGGCAGGGAGAAGGGTATAAAGAGGCAAGGAGAGCACAGCCTGCAGCCACGTGCAAGATGACAGTGCTGCAGGGCAGGCGGCGGGGGCTGAAGAGCGTCGTGGCCACACGTGGATTCAGTGGCATCTCCTGGCTGCTGACTGCAGTTGCTGGGTGTCTGTGTGTGTCTGGATGGATATTTGAAGGAACCTGGACAGTGAACTCCAGGAAGCGCCCTGCGGACTCCTGGCACAGAAGTACACTTGGTATTCACTCCCTGTGAACAAGTGGGTGCTCCCTGCAGTCCTCCAGCCTGACAGGCAGCCCAAGAGCCCACGGGGCTGTGGTCCTCTGCATGGTTCCCTGCCCCAGAGCCCAAGCAGATGGCATCCTCTCTGTGGAGCACCATGCAGGGCCCGTGTTCTCCATCAAACCCTCACTCCACCCCTCTCTGCCTCTACTTCTAGAGTGCGTGCCTACAATTTTCCATTTGACCACCCTGGGGATCTTGGAACCCCTTGTCCACATAACTGGAAGTAGCTGAGGTTGGGCACCATGCTGAGCCCTGCTTCCTCTCCAAATCGCTGTAGGCCACCAGCCCCTCAGCACTGCCTGCCAGGGCTCTTTCCCTCCAGGCCTGCCTGAGCCCCTGGCCCTGCCTGGTCCCTCTGGGCTATTTCCTAATCCACTGATAGGACTGGAGTTGGAGGCTGACTCAGGAGCAAGCCTAACCCCAGGGCTTTGGAGTAGCATTTTGATTTGACATGTTTACAGGATTGTGAGATGTTCAGGACTGGAACAGAGCATGTAGACGTAGGCACAGACAAGCAGGTGAACCTGCCACTTGCAGCTCAACTTAACAAATGAGAACTCAGCGTGGGGCCTGCAGTGAGGGCTCTGCGGGAGGAGCACAGAACTCAGGCCCTGAGAAGTGCACAGAGACTTGCTCCTCGCTCTGGGTTTAATGACTGCCCCAGCCATCCAGATCCCTCCCAAGTCATTGCTATGGCCTCCTGACTGCCCCCTACCTGCCTCTGCTGTCACCAGGTGGGACAGAGCAGCCCTCCCTCTGTGGACACCTGGGTCAAATCAGGTCACTCCTGGGTACTGAACACTCTTCTGGCTCCCACTCCCCCCACAAGCACAGCAAAACCCATGGCCTTGACATGGCTTTCAGCCCCAGGGACCCAGCCCATCGCCTCTGATCCTGATCTGTCCCTGTCACCATGTGCTCCACGCCCCACCAGTTGAGCTCCACCCCAGGCCTTGCCCACACTGGCTGTTCCACATGAACATGCCCCACAACGGGCCCAAGAGCTCGCTCTGTCCCCTCCTCCAGGATTTCTCAAGGGTCACCTTCTCAGAAAGTCGTCCCTGCCCCATACCAGCCCATTTGTACAATTATAACACAAATGCCACCATAGACCAGACATTATAAGCAATAGACATCTATTGCTCACAGCTCTAGAGGCTGACGTGTTAGGACCAAGGCAGGGCAGACGCACCGTCCACTGGGGGCTCCGTCTGCTCCACAGACGCGCCAAACTCGGGCCTCAGGTGCCTCCCATGAGGGATCTGATCCCAATCCCCTCCCAAGGTCAGCATGGGGCTCACATTCCAACAGATGGACATGGTGGACACGGGCACTCAGACTCCGGCAGGCGCCTCCGGGGTCTTTCTCCTCACACTGTTTTCTCTATTTGCTGGTTTTGTCCACCTGCTCTGGTGGGCTACAGGGCCTGAAGTAAGGGGTCTACTCAATGTCCCCAGCACACACAGGAGGTCTCAGTAAATACTACACAAGGGACGAATGCACAGTTACTCCCAGTCACTGAGGGACTGAATGCTGGAGACAGATTTCAGCAAAATCACTGGTGTGGGAACCCCCCACACACACCTCCCTGTTTCCTCTCTGGTGTCCTTAGGGGTACAGATCCCTGGAAGTGGAGCCCAGGAAGGGTGGGCTGGGGGGCCCCAGGCCCGTATGCTCTGGGAATCCTCAGTTTTCTCACCTGTAGTGTGGGAGGGGAGGCGGCATGTGTGATGAGTGTAGAGTTTAAGCCCCTAAGGTGTGAGTCTGAGTGGCTCACCACATGTACCCTGGGCGTCCCTTTCCAGGGAGTCAGAAAGGAGATTTGAAGGACAGAGAGCTGGCAGGAGCCCAGAGTGGTGGGCTCGGAGCATTGATATGGGGAGTGGGAGGGAGGGCCCTTGAGATGCAGCAAAAGCAAAAACTTTACCTTTTTCTCCCTGAGTTCCTACTGCAACTTCAGCAAATTTTCCCTTTGAATAATAAAGCTGCTGCCCTGAGCTGTGATCACACCAAAGTCGCTCACTCCTTGGAGCCTGAATCAAAACCAAGATACCAGCCCCGTGAATGAGCTCGGTGCTTTGTGTCTTTGTGCTTGGCCGCTGTGCAGCTGGTAGCCAGGCTCACCCCTGCCGGCATCAGGGTTGCCTCTGAGAGCCCTGTCACCAGCTGCCAGCTACAGCCCCATGGGGCAGCTACAAAGGGAGTGGGGACAGACCTCTGGGGCTGGGAGGAGGCCTGTGAGGGAGAGAAGTGGACCAGGCACTGGGGTCGGGAAGGACGGGAGGCTGGCTTGGGAAGGGCGATAGGGCACTTGAGCTGAAGCCTGGAGAAGGGGAAACAGCAGTATGGGAAGGCCTGGGGAAGCTCTGCAAGTCCAAAGGGCCCAAGGCAGGCAGCCTGGTGGAGGCCTTCTGGTCAGGTCTGGATGTCACCTCTAGGACTACACCGGCACACCAGGGCTAGCTCGCCCCTGCCAGCCTGCTGCAGCCTCCTGAACCATAGCCAGCCACATCTGTTCAGCCTCTGTGACGATGCTCCCACAGAGCAGCCTGGGGCTTTCTCCCCAGAGTGTACTTCTAATGGTGACCCTCCTCTGCTCAAAACACTTCCATGGCTCCCATGTACTCAGCTGCCCAGCATACTCTGGGGCCCTGGGGCCCCAAGCAGTTTCCCCAAAGTCCTCTCCCAGTCACTGCCTCCGATGTATCCCAGTCCCATCCTGGGTCCTTCACACTTGCCACATTCCTTCCCACCTCCGGACCATTGCCTGGGCTGCAACCCCTGGCCGTGATGCCCTTCCCCCGCTGCCTCTCCATTCCTCTTACCCTTCAGATCATGATCCAAGCACACTTCCTCGGGGAAGCCCTCCTGAGTTCCCTGAGCAGATCAAATACCCCTGTCCTAGTGCTCAGATAGCCGCACTCCTATTCCCCATGGGACTTGTCACAGCCACGGTTTTATGATTGTTCATGGGACTCACTGAGGCACACCTGTCTCCATACCTCCAAGCTGCGAGGTTCTCAAGGGAAGAATGTCCTCATCTTTTGTTCTCTGTAGAATTTCCAGAGTCTCCTGTGGCTTTTGACACATAGTAGGCATGGTATTTGGTGATAAACTATCAGAAAATGTGTTCTGAGTGAATGTATATTTTTTGTTTTTGTTTTGAAATAGTCTCACTGTACTGCCCTGGGGTACAGTGCCATAACATTACAGCTCACAGCAACCTCAGACTCGGGCTCAAAAGATTCTCTTGCCTCAGTTTTTCTAGTTTTAGTAGAGACTGGGTCTCTGTCCTGCTCAGTCTGGTCTCAAACTCCTGAGCTCAGGTGATCCACCTGCCTCGGCCTCCCAGAGTGCTGGGATTACAGGTGTGAGCCACCGCACCAGCCTGACCGTATATTTTTAATGAGCAAGATGAGAGTGACTCAGGACAGAGTTTGGGTTGGTAAGTGTGATGGATGAAAACCAATGAGCCCACACACAAGGCCCTAGAGGAGGAGGTGCAGGCGATTTAGAATTTCTTCCTTGTATTTTCCTTTATTTCCCAAGTTTTGAGCACAAATAAACTATGATCAAAAACCTAGTGACAAGGAAAAAGGTGCTAACCTAATAACTGTGCGCTGAGCAGTGTCTGGAGTGGCTCCCCTAGTGTGGGTCAACACCGACCCCTCACCACCCTCCGCTGGAACTGAGCGAGTGAGCAGACGGTGAGCAGGAGGAGGGGAGTGCAACCCCATTTGCTCAATCGCTGAGTGAACGCACTAGCGAACAGACTCAACTGAGGGCAATGGCGTCTGCAACCCGGGCCTCAGTTTCCCCATCCATAACACAAGGGCCTTCTGCCTCTACACCCCCTCGAATCTATGGTTCTCAGATTCCTGGGGACCTGGTGGCAATCATTGATCCATCCTTTTGAGGCCCTGGGCAAGGCAGTGCCCACCTCCCCACTCCCACCTGGGCTATGTGACCTTGGGCAGCCCACTCGACACTCTTCTTTTCTGTAAAGTGGAGGTGATAGCTGTGGCCTCACAGGGCCCCGCCCACTCCTTGTGCTCGTCTGCGAGAACAATCCATCTCAGCGCCTGAACGAACAGGTGCCCAAGACGTGTCATACCTAGATTTGTCCTTCCTAATGGTGAGTCAAGGCCCTGCCTTCAGCGCTGAGCACAGAAGAGCCACTTAAGATATAAAAATAACGTTTTTACAGTTATTAAAGTAATAAGCATTGACTGCAAAAAGCGTAAAATAAAAAACTAAGACGATTCCTTAAGGAATGATGGAATGAAGGAAAATTACTGACAGCGTCATCCTCTGGAGCTATTAAAATGTTGGTAAATAGGTTTTTAAGCTTCGTGTTCGGCATTATTCTTATTCACAGCTAGAGAGCCAAGTGATGGGCAACGAGTGGGGGCTTCACAAAGTGGCCCCGCTTGGGACGGGCTGCCTGCGTTTTGCCTTCACACGCAGTAATACACACCATGGACATTTTTCCACTTCAATAAACTCAACTCCACACTGTCTTAATGGCTGCTGGGTGATCCATTCCGTGGCCATGCTGTCCTCTATTTCACCACCCTCTGCCCGTGGGCATTTCGTTCATTTCCAGTTCTACAGCAGACAGTGGCTAATAACTCACAGCGCCCCGCGCACTCTGCACTCCCAGCCGAAGGCTCCTTCCAATTATGCGTTAAGGTGCATCCCTAGAAGGGAATTGCTGGGGCGAAGCAAGCACTTTAAAATCTTCTGTGGCACAAGGCCAAGCTGCCTTCCAGGAATCTGGGGTCAAGGTCACTGCCAACATCAAGCTGGGTGACTCACCACCTGCCTCTGCACCCCCAAAGGCAGATACCGCAGCATTCCCGAAATGTGGAAATGGCGGCAGGGTCCAGCATCTACGGCTGTTCAGTTTCTTGTCGGTGATTGACCTGATCTCCTGTCCTTTTTCTTTTGGAGTTTATTTATCTAATGATAAATGAAGGGCTTACTTTGTGAAAGGAAAGGAATGTGTAGCAATCCTGAGTCATAACTGTCCTGGAGGTCACACCCTCAGAGGAGAAGCAAACAGCACACATAGGAGAGTGCACTAGAGTGCACACAAGTACACACTCATATGCACACACGCACACACAGAAAGGGGTGAACTCAAGTACAAACTCATATGCACACACACACAAAGGGGTGAACTCAAGTACAAACTCATATGCACACAC
>NW_003852687.1:0-3651 GCF_000181295.1 Otolemur garnettii
CGCAGCTGTCCAGGCTCGGGGGCTGATGCCTGCTCTGCACCCACCAGCTGCATGTGGTCTGAGACGGAGCTGTGCTCCTTGGACAGGGGGCCAGAGCTGGCCGGGCCTGGGCAGCTGGGTGCAGGAGCCTTCCCGAAGCGTAGCACAATGATGCTGGCGGCCACAAAGTTGTAGGCGAGTAGTGTGCCAATAGACAGGAACTGGACCAGCGCTTCGAGATCCATCAGCAGTGCCAGGAGGGCCGTGAGGATCCCGAACACCATGGTAGCTACCACAGGCACCCGTGTCCGGGGGTGCACGTAGGCAAACATTGGGAAGAGGAGCCTGTCGACTGCCATGGCGTAGATAATGCAGGGCAGAGAGAAGATATTGCTGAGCAGGACAGTGATCATGGCTGTAGAAGAGGGTAGCACGCAGTCAGCATGGTGGACACACCTCTCCTGTGGCCAGAGCATGGGTCGCTCCTTGTGAGTTTGTGTGGGCTCTCTGAGTGGGCATCAGTGTGTGGGGTACTGTATTGTCAGATCCTTGCCCCAGGAAAGAGACACTCCAGTTTAGGTCTCAGGCCCTTCGGAGAATCTGATGAGAGCTGGATCCCTCTCCTCAGGAAACCCATGACCAAAACTAGCATTCTATGTACAGTTTTTGGGGAAGTCCCTCCCAATAAGCCTGGGTAGAGAGTTTCTAATAATTAGCACTTCCCTGGGCCCATTGTGTAACTGGGAAAATCAAGGCACAGATGATAATGCGTTCCCTGGAAGGTTCTGTTCCTTGCCACCCTTCCCAGGAAGGGCCCTTACCACACAAGGAGCCTGCGGCCACAATGGAGCCAGCCCAGCTGTAGCCCCGCCGGTGGAAGGCATCGGTGAGTGCAGAGTCAGGCTCCAGGCTATGCCAGGGCACCATGAGGGTCAGCACGGTGGAGACGAGAACGTAGGCGACTGCCACCAGGCCAATTGCGGTGGCAATGGCCATGGGCACAGCCCGCCTCGGGTTCCGGGCCTCCTCACTGGAGTCAGTGATGATGTCAAAGCCCACAAAGGCATAGAAGCCGGTGGCAGTACCAGCCACGACTCCAGAGAAGCCAAAGGGTGCAAAGCCCCCCTCCTCTACACTCCAGTTGTGGGGCTGAGCCAGGATGAAGCCCAGGATGACGATGAAGAGAATGATGACCAGGTTGATGACTACAAAGGTGTGGTTGAGCCAGGAGGAGAACCGAACTCCACAGGAGACAAAGACAGAGGCCAGAAGGAGGATTCCGGCAGCCAGGAAGTCTGGGTAGTGGCCCATCAGGGGCACCTGCCAGGATCCCAGGTGGGTCACCGTGAAGTTGCTGATTCTGTGGCTGAAGAGGGAATCCAGGTAGCTACTCCAGGCTCGGGCCTCAACAGCGGCACCAATGAGAGATTCGAGGATAACATTCCAGCCGATGAGGAAGGCCCACAGCTCACCCATGGTCCTGTAGGTGTACTGGTAGGCAGAGCCTGTGCGGGGCACACGTGCCCCAAATTCTGCATAGCAAAGGGCTGCCAGGAGGGAGGCCACAGCGGCCACACTATAGGACAAGATCATGGCAGGGCCAGCAACATCCTTGCCCACGATTCCTGTGATCACGTAGAGGCCTGATCCCACCATGCTACCAACACCCATTAGGGTCAGGTCCAGCGTGGACAGGCAGCGCCGCAGCGACGTCTCCATGCTGGACTCCTCCAGCGGCTTCAGCCTGTTCAGTTTCTGGAAGAAGCGTGCCAGGCTGGCAGCACCGGGCAGCCCGCGGACCATGGCAGGCAGCTGAGAGGAGCCCCAAGCCAGCTACACGTACCTGCTGGGGCCAGAGGGGGATGACAGGCTGCCCAGCAGCATCCTGGGCAGCCCTCAATTTCTCCTGGACTGGACCACCAGTTCTCTGTCCCCACCCTAGGGACCTGGGCACCCATACCGTGGGCCTGCTGGAGGGTAGGGATCAGATGGGGGTCAGGGATGTCTGGAAGTCCTCTCTGCCTCCCAGGGAGCAAAGGTGTCCGAGAGGAGCCCCACGGGGTTGCCTGAGCGGTCCTGAGGGTGGGGAGGAGGCAGCCCTAGGGAGCAGCTGGGTATGGCTCAGTGGTCTAGGATCCAAGAACCACGTGAAACCGGAAGTTTCCTGAAGTTGGGCCAGGCTGGTAGGACCCGGAACAGGTCGGGGTGGGGGGTGGTGGTGTCAGGGAGGTGGGGTAGAGGGCGGGGCAGGGTGTGTGTGTGCTGGCCACCTGGTGTTAGACGCTGGCTGTCTCCCACTCCTATCCCCACCACCGCCAAACAGGCGCATCGGGTCAGGGGGCTGGAATGAAGGGGTGCCCTGGGCCCTGGAGCCCCGACCCCGCGCACCTCGCTGTGCCCCACACTCCGCCACTGCAGGAGCCAGCTCCGTCGCTCCTTCGGCCCCAGTCACCTGCTGGAGATCGTCTCTTTGGGACGGGCTGCGACCCACCTGCAGCCTCTGATCTGAGCGCTGTGCCCGCCCCGCCCGCCAGCGCCGCCTGCGCGCACGGCCCGCCCCCACCCCCAGGCTCGCGGACTGGCTGGAGGCACCACCCGCCCGCACACTCCCAGAGAGCCCCCACCACCCAGGATGTTACAACCGAAGCTCACGGAGCTCTAGGGAAGTCCTATCACTGTGACCCATTCACAGATGAGGAAGCTCAAGACACCAGTTAGTGACTAGGTCGGGTCACCGGGGTGAAGTTGAGGTGTATGGAGATCTAGGGGTACAGAGCCAACCCTCTTTCTATTGCAGTAGATCTCGTGTGGGGCACCATCCAGGCCCCCCAACACAGGGTGACATGAGGGCTGTGGCTTCAGGCACAGTGAGATGAGTGGCCCTGGGCAATCCCTGAGTCTTCTCCCAACTGGGTGGCGGTAAGCCATCTACACGTTGGCGGGACTGAGCAGCCTTTGACAGTGTTTTTTGAACTGAGGGAACTCACACTGGCTGCTCTGAGCCTTCAGCTCCCTTGTTCTGCAAGTAAGCGAGCAGCCTTCTGGGGACAACCTGCACCCTCCAGGGAGGTGCTCTAGAGCAGTGATTTTCAACCTGGTGTCTGTGTGAAAATTATTAAAGATCATTAATTAAATTATTTTCAAAAGACGTTCCAAAGCACAGTAAGTATATTCTTTTTTGGTCAACATAATTTAAGTGTGCATGGAAGTTTTAGCTATAGGTTCAAGTGTTTCACAATATAAAATTGGTTGAAAAACACTGCCCTAGACCCTCTAAGACTCCCATGGCAGCATCCCCTGTAGGCCCAGAGACTCCTGGGGGACCCCAATAGCAACTTCCCATTTGTGGTTATCCGTGACAGCCACCATGTGCTGTGTCCCCCATGCCAGTCCTCACACCACAGGCAGCGTCCACATCCTGCCATGTGATCATCAGGTGACCCCCTTCACACACACACCCCCATGGGGACTCTTTTATTCCTGGGGCTGAAGGGTCTTTCTGCTCTTTTTCATTAATACTGAACATCCTGTGATAGGGTGTTAACTTGGTCACAGCAAAAGAATAACAATATAGGCTCAGCACCTGTGGCTCAAGTGGCTAAGGCGCCAGCCACATACACCTAAGGTGGTGGGTTGGAATCCAGCCTGGGCCACCAAACAACAATGACGGCT
>NW_003852687.1:3890-6792 GCF_000181295.1 Otolemur garnettii
TGTTGTCAGTTCATGTGTGGTTCATGGAGCTGGATCTCAGGGCACCTGCAGCCAGCCTGGCTTGGTGGGCTGATGACAGGATGGTGGACTCCTGGACAAGATGGTCCCACCTTGAACACCCTGCCTTGGCAGCCACCTTGGTCCCTTCTGATGTTTGGCTGATGGTATCTGAGGAGCTTCTCAGATGGCCTCTCACTTCCTTTGGGGATGACATCTCCTTACCTGCCCCCATGTCACCTAAGCATGACTAACTAAACTCAGATCCCTGTCCTGAAAAGTCATCACAAAAGCCTGTAAAAATGCATTTCAGAGCATAAGGCTTGGATAGTTTTGTAATAGAAATTCCCCCAAGGCTTTACGGTTGGCAAATTTATTGTGAGTGTACAGTGTTTTAAAGCATTGACTTTTTATCTATCCAAAAAAGAGCTCTCACCACACTCCCTGACATGGGCGACAACGTATAATCGAAATGCAAGGCCAAGTGTAGCTGATGAAATAAATTGCACATTTCCAGGGATATGGCTGGGCTGAGTGCCGGGATCTCACTGAGCCAGGCAGTTACACAGAGCAAGCCTGTGGAGATACAGTAAAGATGAAGCACCAAGAATAAACAGAAGAAAACACTTTCCGATTCATTCTAGAAGGCCAGGATTACCCTGACACCAAACACAACAAAGACTTCACATGCAAAGAAAGCTACAGGCCAGGTATGGTGGCTCAAACCTGTAATCCTAGCACTCTGGGAGGCTGAGCCGGGTGGATTGCTTGAGTTCAGAAATTGAAGACCAGTCTGAGCAAGAGTGAGGCCCCATCTCTGCTAAAGATAGAAAGATTAGCTGGGTGTAGTGGTGGATGCCTGTAGTCCCAGCTACTTGGAGGCTAGGGCAAGAGGATCACTTGAGCTCTAGAGTTTGAGGTTGTTGTGAGCTATGACACCACAGCACTCTACCAGGGTGACAAAGAGAGACTCTGTCTCAAAAAAAATAAATGAATAAAATAAAAACTCAATGAATAACAACTATTGCAGAGGATGTGGAGTAACTGGAACCCTACTATGTTGCTGCTGGGAATGTAAGGTTGTGCAGCCATTTTGGAAAACAGGCAGTTCCTTAAAATGCAAAACATTAAATTACTATATGATCTAGCTTCTGGGCACATATACCCAAGAGGGATGAAAACATGCATCCACACAAGAACTCATATGTGAATTTTTATCATAGTGTTATTCATAATAGCCAGAAATGGAAACAATCTAAATGTCTATTGGCTGAGCGCTGGCTATTGGCTCAGGCCTGGAATCCTAGCACTCTGGGAGGCTGAGGTGGGTGGATAGCTTGAGCTCATGAGTTTGAGACCAGCCTGAGCAAAAGTAAGACCCTTGTCTCTACTAAAATAGAAAAACTGAGGCAAGAGGATTACTTAAGCCCAAGAGTTGGAGGTTGCTGTGAGCTATGATGCCACAGCCCTCTACCCAGGGCAACAGCTTGAGACTCTGTCTCAAAAACAAGCAAACAGGGCAGCGCTTGTGGCTCAGTGGGTAGGGCGCCAGCCCCATAAAACCGAGGGTAGCGGGTTCAAACCCGGCCCCGGCCAAACTGCAACAAAAAAATAGCTGGGCATTGTGGGGAGCACCTGTAGTCCCAACTACTCGGGAGGCTGAGGCAAGAGAATCATATAAGCCCAGGAGTTGGAGGTTGCTATGAGCTATGTGATGCCATGGCACTCTACCAAGGGCGATAAAGTGAGACTCTGTCTCTATAAAAACAAACAAGCAGACAAACAAACAAACAAACAAACAAATGTCTGTCAATTGATGACGAATATATAAATGTGCTTTAGCCATACAATGGAATATTACTTGCCTATAAAAATGAATAAAGTGGTAATACAACATATATGAATTTTTTTTTGTCTTATTTGGTTTTTTGAGATAGAGTTTCACTGTGTCTCCCTGGGTAGAGTGCTGTGATATCATAGCTCACAGCAACCTCAAATTCTTGGGCTTGAGAGATTCCCTTGCTTCAGCCTCCCGAGTAGCTGGGACTACAGGGGCCTGACACAATGCCCAGCTATTTTTAGAGACTGGGTCTCACTCTTGTTCAGGCTGGTCTGAATTTCTGAGCTCAAGTGATACACCTCCTTCAGCCTCCTTGAGTGCTGGGATTACAGGCTGAGCCACTGCACCAGCCCAAAATGGATGAATCTTAAAAACATTGTACTAAGCAATAGAAGTTAATGGCAGAAGCCCACACGGTATATGATTTTATCTATATGAAACATCCAGAATAGGCTAATCCATAGAGACCAAGAACATATTAGTGGTTTCTAGGGGATGGAGAGAGGGCAGAATGGGGAGTTACTGCTAAAGGGTATAGGGTCTTTTTTGAAGGTGATAAAATGTTTTGAAATTTGATAGTCGCGATGGTTGCACAACTCTGTGAATATACTAAAACCCACTGGACTGTATCACGATATGCGAATGAAGCTGTCTTTCCACCATCTTTCCAGAGCTCCGGGAGCAGGAAGGGCTGAGTGCTGAGAGACGGAGCCTGGTGAGCCGAGGACAGACTTTGAGGTTGGGTGACTGCTGCCAAACTGGCCTGGTCTCCATTGCCTGACCCAGGTCAACACCCCCCTGTGCCCCTTAATCACTGAGTCTCCTACATACCACAAGAACCCCAGATTTCCCCCTGTCCTCGAGCCTCCTGGAGTTCCCTTTTCCATTAGCATCCAAATGAGATCACTTGAGTGGGAGCATTCATTTCAGATAGTCCAGGCTCTGCTCAGTTTCTGAGGGCATTTGGTGCTGCAGGTGGGGGCAGAGACAGAAACAAAAGAAGTCCTGCCACAGTGCTCGTGGCTTAGTGGATAGGGCGCCAGCCATATACGCCGAGGCTGGCAA
>NW_003852687.1:6872-7344 GCF_000181295.1 Otolemur garnettii
CAGCTACCTGGGAGGCTGAGGCAAGAGAATCGCTTAAGCCCAAGAGTTTGAGGTTGCTGTGAGCTGTGATATCACAGCACTCTACCGACGGTGACAGCTTGAAACTCTGTCTCAGAAAAAAAAAAAAAAAAAAAGAAGTCCTGCCTTTCTCCCAAGTCGGTCCTCCTTGCTATCTTTTTATCTTTTTCTCCAGTTTTGTAACTCTCCTGCAGCTTGTCCTCTTTTCCTTCGGCCTGTTATTGTCCTTGGGGCCAAAGCCAACCCAACTTCACCATTTGAAGCTCACCAGCATGTTGCCCCATATTACCTTTCCAAACATATCCCCCTAATATCCCCCTAACACTTCACCCCAAACTGGCTTCCAAAGCCTTCCTTGTTTTTGCTGTCCAGCACTGGCAAGGGCAGCCACATCTGTCTCCATCCCATATCAATCTTTCTGTGAAAGGCTGACCCGGTCCCTTGCACCCACTAG
>NW_003852687.1:8579-10676 GCF_000181295.1 Otolemur garnettii
CTGGCCTCAAGTGGTGATCCTGTCTCAGCCTCTCAAAATGCTAGGATTATAGGCATGAACCATCGCTTCCAGCCAGAATGTAGGAATTCTTACCAAAGTTAGCTCTCCTGGTTGGAGCTAACCAAAGTTAGCTCTCCTGGTAGCTCAGTGTTTGGTTGAGAGAGGAGGGTAAATTTTTTCTTGTTCTTTTCTTTCCAAATTTGGATGTGTAGGAGAAAAGCGTTTGTGAGAATTGTTTCCTTGAATTATGATTTTTTTTATGGTTGGGGAATTCATTGAGGGTAAAAGAAACCAGGTTACACTGATTGTATTTGTTAGGTAAAGTCCCTCTTAAAATCGTGTCTTGCCCCCCAAAAGTGTGGCACACACCAAGAGCCCATCTCTCTCCCTCCTCTCTCTTCCTTTCCCTTATCCCCCTCCCTCCTTCTTTCTCTGTCTGCTTTCCCCTTCCCTCACCCCCACCATGTCATTAATTGTCCTCATATCAAAACTGAGTACATAGGATTCATGCTTCTCCATTCTTGTGATGCTTTACTAAGAACAATGTGTTCCACTTCCATCCAGGTTAATACAAAGGCTATAAAGTCTCCATTTTTTTAATGGCTGAATAGTATTCCATGGTGTACATATACTACAGCTTGCCAATCCATTCCTGGGTTGGTGGGCATTTAGGCTGTTTCCACATTTTGGCAATTGTAAATTGAGCTGTGATAAACAGTCTAGGGCAAGTGTCCTTATGATAAAAGGATTTTTTTCCTTTTGGGTAGATGCCCAGTAATGGAATTGCAGGATCAAATGGGAGGTCTAGCTTGAGTTCTTTGAGAGTTCTCCATAGTTCCTTCCAAAAATGTTGTATTAGTTTGCCGTCTCACCAACCGTGTAAAAGTGTTCCCTTCTCTCCATATCCATCAGCAGTTTTGAGATTTTGTGATGTGGGCCATTCTTACTATGGTTAGATGGTATCTCAGGGTGGTTTTTTTTTTTTTTGGTAGAGACACAGTTTCACTTATAGCCCTTGGTAGAGTGCTGTGGCATCACAGCTCACAGCAACCTCTAACTCCTGGGCTTAGGTAATTCTCTTGCGTCAACCTCCCAAGTAGCTGGGACTACAGGTGCCCACCACAACACCTGGCTATTTTTTTGTTGCAGTTTGGCCAGGGCCAGGTTTGAACCCACCACCCTTGGTATATAGGGCTGGCACCCTACTCACTGAGCCACAGGTGCCACCCCCTCAGGGTGGTTTTGATTTTCATTTCTCTAATAATTAGGTATGATGAGCATTTTTTCATATGTTTGCTAGCCATTCGTCTGTCTTCTTTAGAGAATGTTCTATTCATGTCTCTTGCTCATTGATATATGGGACTGTTGGCTTTTATCATGTGGATTAATTTGAGTTCTCTATAGATCCTAGTTATCAAGTTTTGGTCTGATTCAAAATTTGCAAATATTCTTTCCCATTATGTAGGTTGTCTATTTGCTTTGGTTTTTGTCTCCTTAGCTGTACAGAAGCTTTTCAATTTAATTAAGTCCCATTTGTTTATTTTTGTTGTTGCAATTGCCATGGCAGTCTTCTTTATCAAGTCTTTCCCCAGGCCCATATCTTCCAGTGTTTTTCCTATGCTTTCTTTGAGGATTTTTATTGTTTCATGCCTTAAATTTAAGTCCTTTATCCATCTTGAATCAATTTTTGTGAGTGGAGAAATGTATGGGTCCAGTTTCAGTCTTTTACATGTGGATATCCAGTTCTCCCAGCACCATGGATTGAATAGGGAGTCTTTCTCCCAGTGTATGTTTTTGTTCAGTTTATCGAAAATTAGGTGGTTTTAAGTTGTTGGTTTTATTTTCTCATTTTCGATTCGATTCCAAATGTCTATGTCTCTATTTTTGTGCCAGTACCATGCTGTCTTGACCACTATGGCTTTGTAATATAGCCTAAAATCTGGTATGGTGATGCCTCTGGCTTTGTTTTTATTACTAAGAACTGCCTTAGCAGGTGGTGCTTGTGGCTCAAAAGGGTAGGGTGCTGGCCCCATATGCCAGAGGTGGTGTGTTCAAACCCAGCCCTGGCCAAAAATAAATAAATAAATAAATAAATAA
>NW_003852687.1:11413-17978 GCF_000181295.1 Otolemur garnettii
TTGTGGTTGAGTCTTTGGGGTTCTCTAAGTATAAGATCATATCATCAGCAAAGAGGGAGAGTTTGCCCTCCTCTGCTCCCATGTGGATGCCCTTCATTTTCTTGTCTTGCCTAATTGTATTGGCTAGAGCTTCCAGCACTATGTCGAATAGTAATGGGGACAGAGGACAACCTTGTCCGGTTCCAGTTCTAAGTAGAAAAGCTTTCAGCTTTACTCCATTCAGTAAAATATTAGGTGTGGGTTTGTCATAGATAGCTTCGATCAGTTTAAGAAATGTGCCACCTATACCTATACTCTTCAGTGTTCTAATTAGAAAAGGAAGCTGGATTTTATCAAATGCTTTTTTTGCATCTATTGAGAGGATCATATGGTCTTTGTTTTTGCTTCTGTTAATACGGTGGATAACGTTTATGGACTTGTGTTATGTTAAACCAGCCTTGCATCCCTGGGATAAAACCTACTTGATCATGATGTATGACTTTTTTGATGATAAGCTGTAATCTATTGGCTAGCATTTTGTTGAGAATTTTTGCATCTATATTCATTAGTGAAATTGGTTTGAAATTTTTCTTTTTAGTTGGAAAAGGTTCCTGGTTCTGGTATCAGGGTGAAGTTTGCTTTGTAGAATGTGTTGGGGAAAATTTCTTCCTCCTCAACTTTTTGAAATAATTTCTGCAGGACAGGAATAAGCTCTTCCCTGAAGGTTTAATAGAATTCTGGTGTGAAGCCATCTGGACCAGGGCATTTTTTTGGTCAAAGATTTTTTTATTGTTTCTTTAATCTCAGTGCTTGAAATTGGTCTGTTCAGGAGCTCTATTTCTTCCTGGCTAAGTCAGGGAAAGGTTTGTGTGATTCCAAATATTGATCCATTTCCTTCACATTGTCAAATTTTGGGACATAGAGTTTCAGGTAGTATTCAGAGATGATCTCTTGTATCTCTGTTGTTATTTCCCTCACTTCTGATTGAGGTTACTGAGATTTTACTTTTCTATTTCTAGTATTGAAGTACTTTTCTATTTCTAGGTTGAAGTATTTCCTGTAGAGCTGGCCTTGTGGTGATTTTCCTCAATGTTTGTATATCAGTAAATGATTTGATTTCTCTGTCAATTTTAAAGCTTAGCTTAGCAGAATATAGAATTCTGGGCTGGAAACTGTTCTATTTAAGTAGATTAAGGGTAGATGACCATTGTCTTCTTGCTTGAAAAATTCCATTAGAGAAGTCTGCAGTCATCCTGATGGATTTTTGCCCTTGTAGGTCAACTGGTGCTTACTCCTGGCAGCTTGCAGAATCTTTTCTTTTGTCTTGACTTTGGACAGGTTCATCACAATGTGTCTTGGAGAAGGTCTGTTAGATTTGAGGTGACCTGGGGTCTGATATTCCTCTGAAAAAAAGTGTGTCAGAATCTTTGGTGATATTTGTAAAATTTCCATTTATAATATTCTCTAGTATGGTTTCCATTCACCTGGGTCATTCTTCTTCCCCTTCTGGGATACCTATAACTTGTATATTTGAATGCTTCATAAAGTCCTTTAATTCTGTCAGTGAATGTTCTGCTATCTCTCTCTTCTGTTCTGCCTCTTTAACTATCTGAGTTATCTCAAGAGCTTTGTCCTCTACCTCTGAGATTCTTTCTTCTGCATGGTCTAATCTGTTGTTGATACTTTCTATTGCATCTTTAAGTTCCCGAATTGACTGCTTCAGTTTCTTCAGCTCTGCTATCTCCTTTCTACATTCTTCATATCATTCATCTCTTATTTGATTCTGTTTTTAGATTTCCTTTTGGTTATTTTCCACTTTATCAACAGTTTCCTTCATTATTTCCATCATTTCCTTCATTGTTTTCATCATCTGTATTCTAAATTCCCTTTCTGTCATTTCTAACATTTCTTTTTCTTTTCTTTCTTTTTTCTTTTTTTGCAGTTTTTGGCCAGGGCTGGGTTTGAACCCACCACCTCCGGCATATGGGGTTGGCACTACCCTGTAACATTTCTTTATAGGTGGAATCCTCTGCAATAGCTACTTCACAGTCCCTTGGGGAAGTTGCTCTGGACTAGTTTTTCATGTTGCCAGCATTTTCCTGCTGATTTTTCCTCATGAGTGTTTTCTTTTATCTGTTTCCTTGCCCTAATTTTCCTTTCACTTCCTCTTGCTCTTTAAGTTGCTGTGCCTCTGGACTGGGGTTTCGATGAGTGCTTTTGGTACAGGACCAGAAGGATGAGAAGATTGAAGAGCAAGAAGGGGGAAAAGAAAAAAGAGAAAGGAAAGGGGGTGAGGAGTGAGTAAAAGGGAGGAAGTAAAAAAGAGGAGTAAAAAAGAGAAGAGAGGCACAAAAAGAGGGAGACTGGAGCCATAGAGGTGTACAGTAGGGTACTTTGACCCAACCTTAAAACCCCCCAACCTCTGGGGGTGCTGGGTTTAGGTGAGGTCAGCAGCTCTTTGCTAGCCTGTTCAGACACTGTACCCCTCCTCCACCAAGTAGAGAGGAAAGACAAAAATGCTATAAATCAAACCAAAACAAGCAAACTTTACGGGATAAAATTAGGGGAAAAACCAAATAATAGGGATAGAAATACTAGCAAAAATGAAGTTCTAATTGTTAAAGAAGGCAACAATGGAAAATTATATTTAAACTAGAAAAATGAAGAAAGAAAAGAAAAGAAAACTCCAGAGGGAAAATGTTGAAATTAAAAATAAAAAAGCCAGGGGTGGCACCTGTGGTTCAGTGGGTAGAGCTCTGGCCCTATATACTGAGGGTGGCAGGTTCAAGCCCGGCCCCAGCCAAACTGCAACAACAACAACAACAAAAATAGCTGGGTGTTGTGGCGGGCACCTATAGTCCCAGCTACTCAGGAAGCTGAGGCAGGAGAATCACCTAAGCCCAGAAGCTAGAGATCGCTGTGAGCTGTGATGGCACAGCACTCTACTGAGGGTGATAAAGTGAGACTCTGTCTCTTAAAAAAAAAAAAGCCAACAAACCAAAACCAAAAACAAAGCAGTATATATATTTTGCTGAATATTATGTGGGCAACAGGTGATCCTCTGGGGTATGAGATGTTAATCACAATGCTGATTCAGCTATACAAGATGGAGACTGGAGGCCTCTGCTGATTTCTCAAACCCCGCAGGGTGGAGAGACTAAATCTCTCAGCCTGCTTAAAAGGCACTTTAAACTGCTAACCTTGGGGCTTGGCGCCTGTGGCTCAAGTGGCTAAAGTGCCAGCCACGTACACCCAAGGTGGTGGGTTCAAATCCAGCCCGGGCCCGCCAAACAACAATGATGGCTGCAACCAAAAAATAGCCAGGCATTGTGGCTGGCGCCTGTGGTCCCAGCTACTTGGGAGGCGGAGGCAGGAGACTCGCTTGAGCCCAGGAGTTGGAGATTGCTGTGAGCTGTGATGCCATAGCACTTTACCCAGGGTGACAGCTTGAGGCTCTGTCTCAAAAACAAAAACAAAAACAACCCCCCCCCCCAAAAAAAAAAACCCTGCTAACCTTGGCTAAGCAGAAGCTTTCCCAGGAAAGCACTTGTCACTGGGATCACTCCTGAAGTGGCTGTCCACTTACCCAGTGTGCCAAAACCAATCTCACTCTATGCCCCTGAGGGCCAAGGCTGTAAGGTGTCTTAGTCTCTGTCTTTAGGCTGCTCAGTCACTAGATTACTCAACCAACGTCTCCCACCCAATCCTTGCTCTGTGACCCTAAGGGCAGAATTTTCGGGGGCAGTTCTTCCACAATGGCTCCCCTGTGGCCCACAGCTGAACACTGTTAGCTCTGTCCTGCTCAGGGGCTCAGTCTAGGGTCTTAGACAATGCTGAAGGTCCTCCACACTCTTGCCTAAGTTCTCCCAAGGTAGTTCAACTGAGTGCCAAGTCCAAAACAAAAAACCCAAAACCGCTCACAGATAAGGCCTTTCCAGTTTGCAATACTGCTGTACTTACAGCTGCCGGTGGGATTAGACCTAACGAACACACACAACCACTTGCCAGTTCTCCACTGCTTTTGTCCCCTCATAGAGTCCAAAAGTCTCTCGCTGACTCCCACAAATGGATGTTTCTGGGCCGATCCCACTGGCCAGAGATGCCTGGAGTCTTCTCTTCCCAGTCTCACCATGCCCACTTGCAAGGAAGCTGTTACTCAGTCACAATCTTGCTCCTCCCCCTGAATTATGATTTTTATATCAGCTTTAAAAAATGAGATTCATAGAATATTATTAAATATAGAGTGTATTCAAGTGCAAAGTTTGAGGTAAACACCTGAGAAATATGTATAGTCTCTAAAGAGATCTAAAGTGGGAGTTTGGAAAGTTCTAGCAGGGTTACAACAGTTTCCATACAAGGCCAGACGTTACAGCAATTTAATTAGTACATTTGTTACATTCCAAGGAAAACTGCTTTAGTATTCCATTCATAGGAGTAATGTTCTGAGGAGATCTTATCTCTGGCACCACTCTGTTATTTCTAATTACTTATAAGAAAAAGCAGAAATCACGATGCATACATTGTGACTCATGCTACGCAGCCACATTCCTCTCAAGGCTCAGAATAACTTGAAGTTCCAACAGCTTTAAATTTGAATTATTTAATATTACACTTGTGAATTTGGTTCTGGGCACACATTGGCTGGAGATCCACAGCCTCCCAGTAATAGCGCACATTTTCCTTGCCTCTGTCTTTCGTGTGGTTTAAGTAGGAAAATCATAAGATTCTTCCAGCTTGCTTTGTGTCTCAAGAGTTTGGTTCTGTGACCATGGAAAATATTCTTTTTGGCCTCTGCTAGCCAGGGGTCACATGTTGACAGGCTTGCGGCATCATGCCACTGGCCAGCCTGCTTGGAATCAGAAACACAGTCCCTCTCTCTTCTCACTTGCCAGCTCCAGGGAGACTTTAATTGTTTCAACCTTCATTGCCTGGTTAACAATGAGAGTCTGTTAGTTTCTCAGGCTATCTTGGGACAGACTTTGCATCTCCAAGGGGACCACATACATCTTTTCCAGCTTCTTTGGATGTACTTTCTGTGTCATCATTAAGCTATAAAAGTCTTATTGATTTTGAGTCACAATGAAAATACATATACCTTTGAAGATTTGAACTTTTGTATCTAGAAGTATTTTTTAAGAGTGCTGTCACCCTGAACAATTGTCCTATATCAGGCCGGGTCTGGTGGCTCATGACTATAATCCTAGCACCGTGGGGGGTTGGGGGGGTGGGAGGTGGGAGATCAGTTGAGTTCAGGAATTCTAGGCCAGTCTGAGCAAGAGTGAGACCCAGCCTCCAGAAAAAAAAAGACACAAAAGTATATACCAGCTATATAGCATTAGGGACTTCCTTATCAAGATTAAATTAAAATTCCTCTGTAAATTCTCCCCCTTTACCTACCTGTGCTACCTTTTACCTCCAAATCCTTTCCCCTTGAACCTCCAGAAAATCTTTTGGATCTCTGGGCGCCTGGCTTAAACTTCTGCACTTCAAAATCTGGCCTTTTCTCTTCAGCAAATTCTTTTACTCCTAAAATTCCCCCAGCTTCTCCAAATACCTTTTAAACACCCACCTGCCTACTTTAACTTCCCCTTCCCTGCAAAATTTATAGACCACTCCTCAGCCTGATCTCCAGGCACAAAATAAACATTTACTTTTGTAACTGTTGAAAGACAGAAAATAAAGGCTGACTCCAGTATTTGCAGCCAGGCTTGCTTCATTGTACCTTCAACTCCTACTTCCCAGGGCTTGGTAATCAAAATCAGTCAGCCAGGTCTTCCCATATTAAAGAAGCTAATGAAAAATTTATTGGACTGTCCTACACTTAGGGGAAAAAAAATCTTAAAAACTGTTCTAGATCTCTGATGGTAACAAATATGCCCCCATACTGCCCCTTCTTGGAAAAAAACCCATATCCTTTCTCTGCCCAGCTTAGCAGTGTTGGACCCTGGCTCACGGGGTCCAGTAGGTATAGAGCTACACCCCAAGAATCAGTCACCACACTCAGTCGATGCAAAATGCAAGAGGTGTTTATTCTGGTGCACCAGGGTCCCTCAGCCTCGCGGAGAGGCCACCTCCGTTTGGAGAGGAACCTCGAAAAGCTGTTACAGGCTGCTTATATTTCACAGAGTAAACTGCCAAAACAGGGGGGTAAACTGACTAAACGGGAGAGAAGAGCAGGGAGAATCAAACTGCCGACTCGGGGGAGGGGAACGGATCCCGTTCCGTTGGGGAGGGGGCGTTGGAGGGAGTCCGTTGGGGATCTGAGGACACAGGGGAAGGAAGCAGGGGAGGGGTCTTCAGGGGAAGCAGGAGAAGCCATGTCTAGGAGGTCTCGGTCTAGGGGTATTAATCAAGGGAAACAAGGGAGGGGTCTTTCAGGAGGTCTCTTGATCTCTTCAGCAGCTCATGCCTGAAATGGAGGCAGAAGCAGGTGGATTGCTTGAGCTCAGCAGTTTGAGACCAGCCCGAACAAAACTGAGACCCTGACTCTACTAAAGATAGAAAAACTGACTGAGGCAAGAGGATTGCTTGAGCCCAAGTGTTGGCGGTTGCTGTGAGTTGTGATGCCATAGTACTCTACACAGGG
>NW_003852687.1:19431-22965 GCF_000181295.1 Otolemur garnettii
ATTGTTGTTTGGCGGGTCCGGGCTGGGGATTCGAACCTGCCACCTTAGGTGTACGTGGCTGGCGCCTTAGCCGGTTGAGCTATAGGCGCCGAGCTGACAAAACACTCTTGAGCCCAAGAGTTTGAGGTTGCTATGAGCTATGATACCACCACACCCAGGGTGGCAGAGTGAGACTCTATCTCAAAAAAAAAAAAAAAGTTAAGCATCTGAAGAATTAATGAAAACAACCCCTACATCTGCCCATCTGACACAAAAAGAAAGAAAAAAGCTGAATGTTTAACTTTTTAGGTGCTTTACTTCAATAATGTTTGGCAATTCTCTAATATATATGTTACAAAAACTGCCAGCAAAAGAATAACTTAATATAATGATTAACTTTGTTTAATGTTTCATAAAGTTTTCATAATCAAAGATAGTTGTGAAGCAAAGTAAACTCATGTAAAAGTGGGGAAAAATTTATAAATGAATTTTGCAATAATGATTATGGTTTAGGGCTGGGCATGGTGGCTCCTGCCTGTTATCCCAGCACTTGGGAGGCTGAGGCAGGTGGATTGCTTGAGCTCACAGACTCGAGATCAGCCTGAGCTAGAGTGAGACCTCATCTCTAAAAATAGCTGGGTGTTGTGGTGCGCTTATAGTCCCACTTACTTGGGAGGGAGGCAAGAGAATCGCTTAAGCCCGGGAGTTTGAGGTTGCTGTGAGCTAAGAGTGACAAAGTGAGACTCTGTTTCCAAAAAAAAAGGAAAAAAGATTGTTTTATAAAATATGTTTACTTTAAAATAATTTCCAAAATCATCTTTAACTTTATATTAAGTTAAACAAAATGATGGATATTCATTGCATATCTAGATCATTTCCAAAAACATATAATTTTGAAATATTAATTGCCACACATGGTTTGAGCTTATCTACTTTTGGCTTCTTATTACGGAAGAACAAAAGATATTTGTGCCTATTAAGAAACATGTTCTGGGCTCAGTGCCTGTAGCTCAAGTGGCTAAGGTGCCAGCCACAGAGCTGGCGGGTTGGAATCCAGCCCAGGCTCACCAAACAACAATGACAACTATAACCAAAAATAGCTGGGCATTGTGGCAGGCGCCTGTAGTCCCAGCTACTTGGGAAGCTGAGGCAAGAGGATCACTTAAGCCCAAGAGTTTGAGGTTGCTATGAGCAGTGACGCCACAGCATTCTACCGAGGGCAACATAGTGAGACTCTGTCTCCAAAAAAAAAAAAAAAAAAAAAAAAAAAATATATATATATGTATATATACACTAGCATTCTGGGAGGCCAAGGCAGGTGGATTTCCTGAGCTTAGGAGTTCAAGACCAACCTGAGCAAGAGTGAGACTTTGACTCTAAAAATAGACAGGTGTTATGGTGGGCCTTTGAAGTCCCAGCTACTTGAGAGGCTGAGGCAAGAGGAGCGCTTGAGCTGAGCGTTTAAAGTTGCTGTGAGCTTATGGTGTCACAGCACTCTACCAAGAGTGACAAAGTGAAACTCTTTCAAAGAAAGAAAGAAAGAAAAAATTTTCACTAAAAAGCATATATTTCCAGAAATTATGAAATGCTATTAATATACAAAATGATGGTTGATAACTGCTTATCCCTAATTTTCTATTTTACTAGAAATTAAAGTTATGAAGAATAAAGAATTGTAATTAATATATGTAATTAAACTATTAGGATAATAAAAGAAAACTCTGTGTATAAAGTATACAAGGAAATAGGATATGTTTTTGGTAAGGAAAGCTACATATGAAGGACATTTTTGTTAAGGGGAAGGGAGGTGGAGGATGGGGAAGGGAAGAGTTATTGTGTTTTAGTTTGGAAGTCATTCAAAGGTTGTTTCAGAGTACATCAATGAATAAAAGATAAAAACTACATCGTGGATATAGGCTGGCTGCAGTGGCTCAAGCACTCTGAAAGGGTGAGGTGGGTGGATTGAGCTCAGCAGTTCAATGAGAATCATGACTAATTATACAGGTCTTTTGTTTTTTGTTTTTTGGGTTTTTTTGAGACAGAATATCTCTCTGTTGCCCAGGCTAGAGAGTGCTGTGGTGTCCTGGGACCCACCACCATGCTCAGCTAATTTTTCTATTTTTAATAGAGAAAGGGTCTCGCTCTTGCCCTAAAAAAAAAAAAAAATTATTTAACAATGCTTCTTGTGTAAATTGAACATATCAAATAAGCCTAATTAGTTTAACATTTCTCTTTTTAATAATATAAGGAAAAATTTGGACCAATGAAACTAAACTTATTTTACAAACAGATTAGTCTTATTTTTATTATCTTTGATAAAAATGCAGATGACTGTAGGGAAAACATTCTATACTGTACACAGTTAAAATTTGTTGAGACAGAGCCTCAAGCTATCCCCCTGGGTAGAGTGCTATGGCATCACAGCTCACAGCAACCTCCAACTCCTGGGCTCAAGTGAGTCTCCTGCCTCAGCCTCCCAAGTAGCTGGGACCACAGGCGCCCGCCACAACGCCCGGCTATTTTTTGGTTGCAGCCGTCATTGTTGTTTGGCGGGCCCGGGCTGGATTCGAACCCACCAACTTAGGTGTATGTGGCTGGCGCCTTAGCCACTTGAGCCACAGGTGCCGAGCCAACATTCTATATTTCAATAAAAGCTATTATGTAGCACACCATTATGGGATGTCAGACTTTAAGCTTTTTCTTCTTGGTGAACTGGCTCCTGCCATTTGGTGCATTTTGTCAATAATTAACATTTCTAATTTTTCTCCCATCCTTCTCCCTGGGAGTCACAAAAATCTAAAATGACCATTTTCTTGAAGTCTTAATGAGCGAAAGCTGGACAACTTGACATACACTCCCGAGAAATCACAACAGGTCACATATTGACAACTTTCATGCCCACTATACTACAGAAGACTTGAAAGGGTTACCTGGACAGCAAATGGTTATCACTAGGGACATACAAAGTATGAACAAGGAATTAGTCAAGATTGTCACTGTTGACTCCCTACTCCAACTAAAAATGTTTCAAACCCAACATGTAGTAATCTTCTGAATTTACTGCCCTCTGAACTAAAAAATGTGGTTTATATTTGCTCCAGCCATTAACTTTTTCTTCTTTCTTAATGTTCTAATGTTCTAATTTTCTAATGTTTATTAGGTATCTGTTTGCTTTCACCACAGAGAGGCCCAACTTAGATAAGAGCCCACCTACATCACTGCCTCCTAAAAGGAGACACAACTGCTGAACTGAAATATTTTCATGACTAAGATACTAATTCAAGGAAATATTGAATATTTTCTGCTTATTCTAATTGATATTCTTCTCTTCCTTTGCAGACTCAGCTACTAACATGATTCTTCCCTACACAGCCATCAAACCAGTTTTTTCTTTTATTTTTAGACAGAGTCTCACTGTCTGTTGCTCAGGCTGAAGTGCAGTGGCCTGATCATAGCTCACTACAACCTTGAATTCCTGGGTCAAGATCCTTCTGCCTCAGCTCAGCGCCTCTAGCTCAACGGGCTAAGGCGCCAGCCACGTACACCTAAGGTGGC
>NW_003852687.1:26185-31777 GCF_000181295.1 Otolemur garnettii
GTGGTAGCTGCCATCTGGCGATGCTGAAGGTTCTTTTTTTTTTTTTTTTTTTTTGAGACAGAGTCTCACTATGTTGCCTTTGGTAGAGTGCTGTGGTGTCACAGCTAACAGCAACCTCAAACTCCTGGGCTTAAGTGATTCTCTTGCTTTAGCCTCCCAAGTAGCTAGGACTATAGGTGCCCACCACAACACCTGACTATTTTATTTGTAGTAGTTGTCATCATTGTTGTTTGGCAGGCCCGGGCAGGGTTGGAATCCTCCAGCCCCACTGTATATGGCCGGCGCCATAACCACTGAGTTACAGGCGCCAAGCCACGGGCTATTTTTGTTGTTGTTGTAGTTATCATTGTTGTTTGGCAAGCCTGTGCCAAGTTTGAACCCGCCAGTCCCAGTGTATGTGGCCAGTGCCCTAACCACTGAGCTACTGGCACAAGGCCCCCTTGAAGGTTCTTTAGCAAATTGAGTGCATCAGTCCCTCTCCAGAAAAACCTTGGAAATCCTGATTCTGGAAATCCTGAGTGTCCTTTCATCAAGGTGGATGGGTGGGTGACTCATTCTTTGGCCTCCTGCAATAACTGTTTGTGGGGTCTCCTGGCTTCTTCTTCTTCTTTTTGAGACAGAGTCTCACTATGTTGCCCTCGGTAGAATGCTGTGGCATCACAGCTCACAGCAACCTCAAACTTTTGGCCTCAGCCTCCCAAATAGCTGGGACTACAGGCGCCTGCCACAACACCCAGCTATTTTTTGTTGCAGTTGTCATTGGTGTTTAGCTGGTGTTTAGCTGGGTTTGAGCCCACCAGCCTGGTGTATGTGACTCGGGGCTACATAACCACCGTGCTTTACGGGCATCCAGACGATCTTCAGGCTTCTATCCTCCTCCTTACTTCACACTGCTGCCATATGCTCCGCTTAAAGGGCCAATCCCATCTTCATCTGCTGCAGGCTGGCTTCAGCCCAGCCCAGAAAGCCAGATTCCTTGGTCTGGTTGTGGTCACACCAGCCCGGCCCAGAACCTCCAGTGTCACCCTCTTCACCACAGTCCCCACAAACGTGTGCCCCACAAACATTCCAGTTCACAGGCCTCCCTGCCCTCATGCCTGTTCTCCCCACCTCACCTTCTCGAGATCCTTTCTTCAAGAGTCTCTGCTCAGAAGTCTTGAAGCCTCTTGGGAGGGAACTTATTCCCTCTCTCCCTCCGCTCTAAAGTTTACCAGCCACGTCCACATCAAGTAACCACGCAAGAATCAGGTTACCTAGGGGCTTACGATGCTTACCAGCATAGGATACTACCATCAGCACCAGTACAAGATAGCTGAGTGGCTCTACATGTATTCGCAGAAGTTTAAGACTGCAAAGCCCCTTTATGGTTACCAGCCGTTTGTAACGCCCGGCATCCCTGTAAAGCTCAGTAATGAGACTGCATCTTATAGGTGAACTTACGGGCCTCAGGAGGTATAAATTACAGTAGTGCAGCCTTTTCTCTACCACTGCCCCTCCGCCACCGGCCAACCCCGCAAGTCCAGTCCTGACCTCTTCCACTGACCAAGACTTTCCACAGCTCTGAGTCCATAACGGGGTCACTGCTTCCCGCTCAAAGTGATGACCAATCAGAAGGATGACTTCCCGGGTCGAAGAAGATGGCCAATCGCGATAGGGGTCCTGGCTTGGCCCCGCCCCGCCCCCAAAGACCAGACCCAATGGAAGTGGCGCAGGCGGTGACCAATCAGGACCGGGCGGACCGGCATTTGGGCGCGGGGCTTTGGACACAGGTGAGAGGGCTGCGTGCAGCAGGGAACGACCATCATCGTGGTAAGCCGGGTGCCAGCGGGCTGGGGGAGGCCTAGGAGGAACGGCCAGGGCTTGGCAGACGTGGGGGATGGTCCCTGGCAGCGGCGCCATGTGGACTTGCCTAGCAGGCCCGTGCCCACAGCGTGCAGGTCAAGGGCGGGCACCGGCCCACGCGGCTCATCAGACCTCCCTCTGCCCTCTTCCCTGCCTGCCCCGCAGTGGCAAGGAGCCCTTCCCGACCCTTCCTCCCTTAGCAACACCAGGTGTTGCACTTAAACTTTTTCCAGTTTATCCTTGTGATACTGTGAGCTCTTGGGTTCAAACAATTCTCTTGCCTCAGCCTCCCAAGTAGCTGAGACTACAGGCCCCGCCACAACGCCCGGCTGTTTTTAGAGATGAGGTCTCGCTCTTGCTCACGCTGGTCTCGAACTTGTGAGCTTAGGCAATCCACCCACCTCAGCCGCTATATACAAGTTTTTTACATTGACATATATCTTCATTTCTCTACAGTGGAATTGTTAGGTCATATGGTAATTCTATGTTTTATTTTTTAAGGAACTAGCAGAAGGCTCAGCACCAGTAGCTCAGGGTGCCAGCCACATTCACTGGAGCTTGGCAGGTTTGAAACCAGCCCAGGCCAAAAAATAGCTGTGTGTTGCGCCTGTAGTTCCAGCTACTCGGGAGGCTGAGGTAAGAGAATCGTTTAGGCCTAGGAGTTTCAGGTTGCTGTGAGCTGTGACGCCATGGCACTCTAACCAGGGTGAAAGCTTGAGATTGTCTTAAAAAAAAAAAAAGGAACTGGCAGAAAAGCCATGTGATTTTTGGATCCCACTCTCCTCAGTTAACTTTAATCATGTGTATCTTCATGAATTGTTAAATGTTTCTGAGCACGTGGCTTTTAATGTTTGAAGAGTTCCAAATCTTAGTCAACAGACCCCCTGGTATTCCGATATTTCAAAATTTCATTATCATAAGCAGCATTGTGATAAACATGAACCTTCTCATTTATCCGTTTTTATTTCTGGAGAGTAGATTAGTGGAATAATCGGATCAAAGGACAAGGGAGTTTTAAGGCCCTTGGTGTGTAATACACCTTTGAGGTAGGTTGTAGCAGTTTGCTTCTCAGGAGTAGAGTTTGAGAATGACAGTTGTACATCTCTTCATATTTTAATAGTCTTCCAAGGTCACTAGAATATGACCCTCTGGAGGGCAGGGACTTGTTTGGGTATCTTTAACCTTGTGCCCATCTCCATGTGCAGCACGCAGTGAGGGCTTGTGTTACATGAGTGAGTGAGAACAGATGAAGACCTGCATTAGCACAGGGACAGAGAGACAGGAGGTGCGGGTGTCTGAGACATCATGAAGGCGAACTCCATAAGACTTAGCACTCAGCTAACGGAGGGACTCAGCACAGACACAAGTGGTCACAAGGCATCATGAGTCAAAGAGTGTTCAATGTACAAGTTGAGGTGGCTGGCAGCAGGAAATGAGAAGCTACACTCCAACATCACATAGAGGCCGGCGCTGGTAGGGACGGTCTGAAGACTGGCAGCAATGCTTTTTCATACTCTGCTCTAGGAGCACCAGTCTTTATGCAAAGCCCTCAGTGAATTACCTTCACTGAGCTAGCAAGATCATCAAACTCTGTGTTCCCCTGGATATCCTGGAGAGAAATCCATTAGAAGGCAGTATGTTATTATGTTCTGAGAACTTGACTATTTTTACTTAACACACACACACACACACACACAGGTCTCAAAGAAGCTCATCTGGGTGCCTTCTCTCCTGTAGATGACATACTCTCCAAACTATTAAAATAGAGAAGGGGGCCAGGCACAGTGGTTTCATGCCTGTAATCCTAGCACTTTAGGAGACCAAGGCAAGAGGATCACTTGAGACTGGGAGTTTAAAGACCAGCCTTGGCAACACTGCAACACCCTGTCTCTACCAAAAAATTAAAAAATTAGCCGGGTGTGGTGGTGTGTGCCTATAGTCCCAACTACTTGGGAGGCTGAGGCAGGAGGATTGCTTGAGACCTGAGGCTGAAAGTTGCAGTGAGCTATGATGGGGCAACAGTGCAGTAAGGACATTTAACATTCCTTGTTCCAAACCTTAAGGACTGGCTCTGTATGTATACATTTCTGGAAAGGTTTGACTCAAGTCTAGGTTGAAATTGGGGTTAGAATAAGCACTGATTTGTAATTGGACTTCTCTCTCTCTCTTTTTTTTTTTTTTTTTTGAGACTGCGTCTCACTATGTTGAGCTTGGTAGAGGGCTGTTGTGTCACAGCTACAGCAACATCCAACTCTTGGGCTGACGCGATTCTTTTGCCTCAGCCTCCCAAGTATCTGGGACTACAGTTGCCTGCCCCTAATACCTGGCTATTTTTTGTTGTTGTTGCAGTTGTCATTGTTTGGCAGGTCTGGGCAGGGTTCAAACCTGCCAACCTCAGTGTATGTGGCCAGCACCCTAACCACTGGGTTAGGGGTGCCAAGCTTGGACGTTTTTTTTTTTTTATAATTCTAATTTGGAACTCTGTAATGAATGACTGTATAAGAGTGAATTTCTCTATATTACAAAAGCAAAATTGAGTGAACAGGGGCCCTGATCTCCCTCACAGCCACTGCACCAGGCATATGAAGAGAGAAGGGCAGCCTTGAACACAGAGAACCTGCAAATCTGAACAGTGAACAGTGTGCATCACGCCCCTAAGCCCTACTTGTTTTCTGTCAGGCAATGAAGAACCCAGACAGGGACCAAGGTAAGACCAGGGCAGAATTACCAGTCCAGAGGGAGCAGAATGGGAGAGGCCTTTAGCCCTGTGTTCAGGCCTGTGCCATATGGTGTATCTGGGCAGGGTACTTTATTTCTCTGACCTCCCCCCCCCCACCTTTCTTCCTCTAAAATGGAAATCATGATCCCTCACAGGACTGTTGGGAGGATGAGAGATGAGGTTTATGAAGAGCACTTACGGAGAAATCCAGTAGTTCCAGAGCAGGCCCTGGATTGTCCCGCACGGACCTGAGAAGGGACCTGTCCCTTTGCTTTGCATGGGATTCCTGGACACCTGAGAAGCACACTTAAGCAAACCTCAGAAGAGCTCAGCCCAGGGGGCCAGAGGACAGTGTGAGGCGGGAGGAGGGAATCCTCATCTCTGAGGGTGGGCTAGGAGCCCAGAAGGTGTCCTTGCTGGACAGAATGCCCTGGGTGAGGCTGCTGGGAGAGAGGGATGGGGAGGATGGTGACTGATAGAGACACACCAGTCACAGCCCAGTCCTTAGAGAGCTGGCCCACTAGAGGGAGGAGAGGGAAAACACACAGTGTGAGGTAGGTGTGGTGGATCATGTCAGCAATCCTAACACTCTGGGAGGCTGAGGCAGGTGGGTCCTTTGAGCTCAGGAGTTTGAGGACAACCTGAGCAAGAGTGAGACCTCGTCTCTACTGAAAAATAAATGTAAGAACTAGCCAAGTATTGTGGCAGGTGCCTGTAGTCCCAGTTACTTGGGTGGCAGGAGTTTGAGGTTGCTGTGAGCTATGATGCTACCGCACTCTACCCAGGGCAACAAGTGAGACTTTATCTCCAAAAACAAAACAAAACAAAGGAAAGAGAAGGTGCAGTGTGATTCATATAAGTGTAATGACAGAGTGTGTACCAACTCCACTTGGGAGGTATCAGGAAAAAGAAAATAAAAAAAACTTAACAGTGGCCCACAATAGAGAGAATGTGTGTGTTTGTGTGTGAGACAGAGTATGTGTGTGTGGAAGAGTATGTGTGTGTATATGAGTATGAGTGTGTGTGAGAGA
>NW_003852687.1:45803-69308 GCF_000181295.1 Otolemur garnettii
CTTGGATGGAGCAGGACACAGCTGGCCACTGTCCTATCTATTGCTCCCAGGACCCAGCCCACTCTGTCAACTGGAAACCCCTCCCCTTCCCCTCACCAGGACACTCCCTTCTCTTAGGTTGTATCCAGGTCTCACCTCCTCCAGCTCTGATGTGGGGATGGGACACACCGGGCACAGGGGAAGGCTGAGGAGATGGACACAGGGAGGGGTGCTCCTATAGCTGCTGTCTCCTGGGTCCTCCCCCTCTAAGCCTGGCCTCAGTGTCCCTGCAGTGGTACCTGGGGCCCAAGGCCACGGTGCCGCAGGTTCAGCTCCGGAGCACTCCCTTGGTGCAGAAAGCAGGAGATAGGCACAACACCCTGGGCTCGGCAAGACCTCAGGTAGAGGGTGTCCCTGCCTGGTTCTCTACAGCCATCGGGGCCTGGAAGGATTCAGGACGAATGTAGACTCCTTCACAGACCAGCCCTTGCCGCCTCTCCCACCCTCTCCCACCACCTGGTCTATGTTACCCCTCTCCAAAGGCATTTCTTCCTGGTTAGTTGGGACTATTGCCCCCATATTGCGGAGGAGGACACAGAAGCTCAAAGACAGCAAATCCTCTCTTCAAAGGCACACAGCTACTCCTAGCTAATCCTAGCAGAGAACTAAAACCCAGCCTGTCTGACACTAGGGTGCCTGCTGTGTCTCTGACCCTGGACTGCAGACCACAGATGTTTTATGAACACTTTGTCGAGTTAAAAAACTGAAAGAATTCTAAATTCTGTACATCCATTGTCTTAGTCTTCCCTGTGCACTGGGAAGGCCCAGCTCTGATCCCATTTCAGGATGGGTCACCCCTTGGTACACTGTCTAGTTCAGGGGTCCTCAAACTTTAAACAGGGGGCCAGTTCACTGTCCCTCAGACCTTTGGAGGAGTGCGGGCTGGGACCAGTTGCTGCTAAGCAAGACAGGTAGTGGTGGCAGAAACACCCGGCAGGCCGTAGTTTGAGGATCCCTGGTTGTTTTTAATGCCATGGTTTCGCTTTTTTTTTTTTTTTTTTGAGACATAGTCTCACTTTGTCTCCCTCTGTAGAGTGCTGTATCGTAACAGCTAACAGTAACCTCAAACTCTTAGGCTCAAGAGATCCTCTTACCTCAGCCTCCCGAGTAGCTGGGACCACAGATGCCCGCCACGATGTCGGGGTATGTTTTTCTATTTTTAGTGGAGAAGGGTCTCGCTCTTGCTCAGGCTAGCTTCGAAGTCCTGAGCTCGAGCAATCCACCCGCCTCGGCCTGCTAGAGAGCTGGGATTACAGGCGTGAGCCACCGCACTTGGCCTTAACTTCACCTCGGAAGCAAGTTCTAATGGTTTAACTCCTGATGTCGCAAGAGCACTGCGTACAGGGCACGGGGCTGCAGGGACTACCATGAAGACGCCCCACAAAGGGGTGGGCTCCTTGCTGGACAGGTCTCCCCTGCCCGCCTCCCTCCACTCCTGCTGGAGAAGCCCCCAAGGTAAGGAGACAGGTCTGGTCTCCCTACTGGTGCACCTCCAGTCTCCAGGTCGGAGTCCGAAATTGTGTCCGAACCTTCCTCGGCCTGCGGGACCTCTGCAGGACGTCTGTCCGCCGCTTCCTCTTCCAACTCTTCATTCTCGCGGGGACCCCTCACTGTTATGCTCATTTCGCAGCGCTGAACTCTGAGACCCCACAGCGCGGTGCCACAACTCTAGCGCTGCCGGGGAATATGGGCGGAGTCTCCAGGTGCACTGACCAATCGAATGTGGCGAACAGCGACTGGCGCAGCGCTAACGTGTGGCGGTCGCTGGAGCAAACAAATACTGCTGAAGGGCGGCGCGCGACCGGCTCCCGCTCGTAGCCAATGTGGACGGGAGTGCGCACGCGCTGGGGGCCGGGCACAAGGCTGAACTCCTCGCAGGAGTTTACCCTCCCAGCCACCCATGAGCCTCCAGCGTTGACTCCCTTTCAAGTACTGGGAAACATGGTTGGCCTACGGTTGGCCTAGAGCTTGTGCTTTGCTCTCCACACATGGGAGGTAGGGAGCAGGAGCCTCTGCAGGAGGGTCTGGGGAACCTCACAGAGCTGGGTCACCGTCCTCTCCGGAGCCAGAGTCACACTGTCTGGGGCCCTCAGTTCTTTCATGCTCTGGTCTTTGCACACGCGGTTCCCTCCACGAGAAACGTACCTCCCCCGTTTTGTCTGCTTGTTGAACATGAGAATTTGCCAGTGTCAGCCAAAGGTCGCTTCTTCCTAAAGCTTTCCTTGGCCCCTCTGGGCTCTAGCTGCCCCCAGGCTGCCTCCTCTGCCCTTATAATGTGACACTCCACCACCACTCAAGGAAGTGAGGCCAGAAGGCAGGGAGTGGGCTGCTTCTGTCTAGGGCCTGGCAGAGTGCATCTGGAGAAGATGGGGGACTCTAGGCAGCTGGGATTTGGGCCTGAGAGCTGGAGGCTGGATCCTCTTCAAGTGGAAGTGAAGTGTCCCTTTAACAGTGGCTGTCCTGACCTCGCCTGAGTGCCAGCTTTGCCTCCTGTTGAGCCGAGGCTGCAGCTGCTATGCTGACTCATGTGCTCCCAGGCAGCAGGAGCACCCGAGCATGGGCTCCTCAGGGGCCGAAGCAGGACAAGACTGAGAAATATGTGATAACCAGAAATTGGCGGGTGGGCGCCCTGCAGAGACTGCTGCAGCTCTGGGTTGTGGCCTATGTGGTGGGGTAAGAGAGAAGAGTTCTTGGCCAAGCTGGCCAGGGCAGTGCAGTTGTTTTTGCTGGGCTGGGGGTTGAGGGTTTGGTTTGTTGGGGGCTGGACTGGTTGGGAGGGGCAGGTTGGAATTGGGGGTAGGAGGTACAGGCATCAACTATGTATTTGAGTCCTGGGTGTGCACCTGCCTCTTTTCCAGGGCCTTGTCTCTACCCCATGGTGGCCTCTGGGCACAGACCAGGATCATTCCCCCACTCCCTCTCACTCAGGAGGTGCCCTGGTGGGGCAGGAGGCAGTCCTAGACATTTGTGAGAGCTGAGATGCTAAGGCCCCTAAAGAGATCACCACTTTTAACTGGGGGTCAGCAGAATCTTTAAGGAGGGAGCTGGGCCTAGCAAGGCTGGGGGTGTTGGTTGGCGAAGGTGGTGGGGTGGGCTTTTTTGTCTGAAGGCACTGGGTCGCTGGCTCATGGTGGAGCTTCTAGCCTGTTCCAAGGATTTGGGATGGGAACTGAGGGTGAAGAGGGGGTAAGGAGCCTTGATGCTGGTCTGGGAAGATTGCTGAGCATGTAGGGCCCAGTTCTGCCCCTACTCACTGTGTGCTACGGACACATCACACTGCCCATCACCTCTCCAGGTGGGCTCTCCTCACCAAAAAAGGCTACCAGGCACGGGATCCGGACCAGATTTCTGTCATCACCATACTTAAAGCAGTTTCTGTGACCCAGATCAAGGAGCTTGGGAACCAGCTGTGAGATGTGGCTGACTATGTGAAGCGCCACATGTGGGGACCATGGGGCTGCTGCTGGGGGCATGAGTCTTTCACCCGCTGTCAACTTGGGCACCACCCTTTAGCAAGTGTGTGTGAAAGAGAGGCAAGTGATGCTGGGGCATGAGTCCTTCCCATATGATGTTGCTCCCTTTCTAAATGCTCAGAAGATGTCTCTTTTGTGTTCAGTTTGTAGACTGCTCTGAAATTTCACTGGAGCCATGGGTCTGTGATTTCTGGAATCTGTGTGATTCCTCTTCATCTGTGTCTGGACTTCTGTTTCTTCCCATGAAACTGCCACCACTAGCCAGTAATTCATCAGCTCTGACAACCTAGCTCCCTGAGAATAACCACAGTTACTACCAGCTCCTTTTCAGGATCCTGGTCAGCTAGTCCTTCCCAGCACAGGGCACTGTGCTCCTTATACTACCATCTCCTTCAGCAGATACCTGCAGATCCTCCCCTGGCTGTCCCCTGTACTTCCAGGAGCGCCTGCAGGGACAGCCCAGCCAAGGTGGCAGGTTCCACTGCTGGGAAACCCAGACAGACAGTTTGGCTGGAGCAGGAAGTCCACGAGGGGGTGATGGGAGGTACCTTTGGGGTCACCTGCCACTGAGAAGAGGGGGAGACTGTAGCACAGATTTGGACTGAGGTAGCAAGGGGGTGGCTCAGGACCTTGAGGTCCTATGAGCCCTGCTAAGGAACTGAACTTGATTTCGGGGCAGAGAAAGCCACAGGTGGGCGCAGGGAGGGGTACCAATCTCCTACACATTGGGATGGAGCACTTGGGCTACTTAGGGAGGTGGATGAGGGCAGAGGCAGAAGTGGGGGTCCCATTTTGTGGTCACCATGGGATCTGGTTGGAGGAGACGGTGGCCCTACTCAAGGTGGAGGGGAGGGCCAGACTCAGGACACAGGTAGGGACATCCTGTCTCTGCCTGCCCATCACAGCCCCATTCCCACAAAGTTCCACTCTCTCATTCTGGCATCTTGGAGGACCTCAGCCTTTCCTGCCACACTGGCGCTATGTTAACACCAAGCTATGTGCCCTGGACAGCAACAGCCATCTCTGGCCTGAGTAGGACTGTGTGAGATTTCCTGGCACTTGTGGTGCCTTCCTCACCTGCCTTCCCCTCCTGGCAGACCCCCGTAACTCTGTGACTCTGTCCCAGCATTAGTGTCCCTGACTTAAAGCAGTGCAAGCATGGAGAGAGTGGCTGGGAGTCTCTCATCAAGAGTGTGGCGTCCTGCTTCTCCACCTGGGCCCAGGGACTGCAGAGTCCTCCTGCACTCTGTCAACCTGGCACCTCTGTCAGGCACACCAAGCACCATGAACTTAGTCTTCCAAGGGCCTGTTCTGTCAATCAAATTGGACTAGATGAGCTGGACCTCAAACAATCACTTCCGTGCCCATCAGGGACAGAACTGTCAAGAGAGGTCTCACTCTATCTTTGGAAGATGGCACCCCTATCCCTCGCCTCCTTTCATCTGCACCCTCCAGCTTTTCCTGTCCCAGTGGGAAACTCAGGGTAGCCTGGTTGGTGTGGGACTAAGGGGGGGAGGGGTCCTGTCCTTGCTGCCTGTTGCTGAGGAGAGAACCCCCGACCCGGGGGCATTGGTGACTGCCCTCTTGCCCTTCTCAGCACCCGTCTGTCCCGCTGGCTAACTGCTGGGCCGACGAGGACTGCCCTGAAGGGGAGACAGGCTACCCACATTGCTGGGGGACAGGCGGGTGGTGGGGGGTTTGCAGCCAACATGACACCCAGGGTGGGAGAACATCCTAGCCTGGCACTACAGGCCTCCAGTGGCAGGCAATCCTCTTATCGTGACTTTCATGGGAGTCCTTCACCCTTGACCTGAAAAAGACATGTCCCAGGCGGTGCCTGTAGCTCAAGGAGTAGGGCACAGGCCCCATACGCCAGAGGTGGCAGGTTCAAACCCAGCCCTGGCCAAAAACTGCAACCACAACAAGAACAAAAAGATATGTCCCAAGGTACTACCTCCTCCATGTCTTCCTCTCCACCTAGCTAATGACTTCATCTTTGGCTGTTCTTGGAACCAGGCTCAGAGGACGAGCCCCATGTCCATGTGGATCCTACTGTCCCAGCCCCAAGCTGATCATCTTTCTGCTGCTTCCTTCCTTGTAGACCATCCTGGAGACCCTTGGCCCTTCACTGCCCCTCCCTGAGCCTCCCCCACCACGGGCTGCAGGGGCAGTCAGTACTGTTTCCTCCTGCTCCTCTAACACGCAGTGGACTGGCCAGTCCAGATGCTGGCCAAGCACCAGCTGCAGCAGCTGTGCCTCTGCTCAGGTAAACAGCCTGTTGAAAGTAGGGAAACGTGAGGATTAGACTCGTTTCAGTTGTTTTCTATAAGAGCATTACAACTCTGAAAGCCAAGGCAATATTCCTACAAGCATTTCAAACACCCCATCAAATGCTTCCAGTTTAGGCAGGATCAGCTTAAAGTTTCTGATGGGAGAGGTCTGCCTCTCTCAAATTAAAGGAGTTACTTCATTAGCAGATATTTTAGTGACACCTTACAACAGAATTTAATGAAATAAGAAAGCATTCAGGAAGATTTGCTATTTACTGAGTACTTGCTCAAGGTACCCTGCTAGACACATGAAAAATATTTTTGCAATCTTTACTACATGCAAGGCAAGTAATATTGGCTCCACTTTATAGCTGAATAGTCTGAAGCAGAGAGGTGTAAAATTATTGGCCCAAAGCTAGCTGCTGTCCTAAGCAGAAGGGCAGGTTTTAAACCCAGTATTGTGGGTCCAAAACCTGTGCTCTTTCTACATCACATTAAAAACAGTTTTCAATATCTCTGTCTTATACATAAGTCACTGCACAATGCCCAGTATTGACAAAGACCAAATGCCCAAGAGCCCCTAATACAGTCATGACTTCTTGGTCTGAAGGCTGCCCATGGTCTCTGCCCCAGCAGTGGGCTTCCTGAAATTCAGTAAATAAGGAAAGATGGACGTGGCATTGCTGCTTCTCCTTACACTGCAAGGTCTGAAGAGCCACCTAGAAGCCTGATGAAGCACTAAAATCCCCCCTGAAGTCTGAAGGAGCAGCCTGTGATCTCTCACAAATCATCATAAGCAAAGCCAAATTAGGAAGACATATGTACTTATTTAGAAAACACTGTAGGGCGGTGCCTGTGGCTCAGTGGGTAGGGCGCCAGCCCCATATACTGAGGGTGGTGGGTTTGAACCCAGCCCCAGCCAGCTAAAACAGCAGTGACAACTGTAACAAAAAAGCTGGGCGTTATGGCAGGCAGCTATGGTCCCAGCTACTTGGGGGACTGAGGCAAGAGAATCGCTTAAGCCAAAGAGTTGGGAGGTTGCTGTGAGCTGTGACACCACAGCACTCTACCGAGGGTGACAAAGTGAGACTCTGTCTCTAAAGAAAAAAGAAAATACTGTAATAAATGACTACGTGATTTCATACTTTCACATATGAAATTACAATTGAACTACACATGTACAGTACTATGTTATTTTGGTAATACAGGGACACAATTTAATGATTCTAAGGTTTTTTTTTTTGTAGTTTTTGTTTTTACAAGTCAGGTGCCATAAACATTCAAATAATCCATCTTTTAAAAAGTACGTTTACAACATCAAAAGAATTAAGATGAAATATAAACCTTTCTACTTACAATTTTTATACAGATTAAACCAAATCACAAATACCACAAATGTTAAATTGTAACAATATAATGAATAAACATTCGGATTCTTAATAAAATCTTCCTTTAACATTTTTTTAACTTACCATTGTACTAAATAATCTATGCAGAATTTTCGGGTACAATACCAAGAAGGCACCAACAGTACAAAGCAGATACAAAGCAGTTTCAGAACTTTCTTGAGTGCTCTACACAGATAAACAGCGCAAAAAAAGGCAACAAGCTTCAGGAAAACCTGGTGCAACCCTTGCAGGTTCCTCTGGATTCCCACCAGCTCCCGACACACCCAGTCAAGGTGGTGCCAGTACAAGAAAGCCTGGTCAGACTCACTATTGCAGCTTCCTGTTGGCACTGCAGGGCATCGTGTTTCCAACACCAGCATGACAGCTTTAAAGCACAAATGCTTTAAAAATGTGTAAGCCAAAGGATTGCTCAGATTTTCAAAACCACTACATTTACAAAAATATTTCCCTTAAACTTGGGATTACTCCAAAACATCGATTTACAAATATAAAAGTATTATGGAGGGACCCAAAGTATGTGTGCATATGCATGTGTATATTAACAGACTGTTACCATACTATATAAAAGTTACCAATTAAAAACCATATTAACACAGAAGCAAATAAAGATAAAACAGTCTCTTCTGAATGGTCTGAATATTATGTGGCATGAAGTATGGGTGGTATACTCTCATGATTCTTTACAGACAACCCCTGAGTAGCTTTTCAAAGCTACTGGTGACCTCCGCACCCATTGCCTGTGCCCAGATGCAGGAGTGTTGCAGTGAGTGTGAACACACCACGTGCCATGCACCACACATAGAACACAGTGATGTTCTCCCACCCAGATGCCACGGTGGTCTGCGTACCTCTGCCAGCTTTGAAGACTGTGTCAGAACAAAATGCTCATGCAGAGTCCTCCCCAATCTATCCGACTGGCTTGTTAGGTATTTGTTTCATACTAACTGAAAAGACTGGAATGTTTCAACAGGAATTTTTTGCTTACATTTTTAAGAAATCAAAAAAGCCATTAGTCTGAAAGCTTATTTCAGTATACCGATAATGGAGGCATCACCGATATGAATTTAGATGACCTGTACATTTTTACAAATGTAAGAAGAGCCAAGATGAGTCTATCAAACGTTAACAGCCAGTGCTTTTCATAAGTTTCTTGATTATGACAATTCGCTAACCCGTTAAAATATGTTTGGCATGATTAATAAAAAAGCACACAACTCCTGGCTACAGTGATTCGAGAATGCAGTTAGTGGTTTCATGCCAACTTGACTCCACAGTACCAGCAAGGGGGATGGGAAAGAGCTTGCAGGCCCCAGGTATTAGTAGCCAAAGCTGTGGTTTTCTAATTAGAAGACTGCAAACTAGTCTCATAATAATACTAACATTCCATTTTAAAAGTATAAAGAAACAAAAGTAATAAAACTGTCAATGCTCTTTTAAAAATGAAAACTGGGACAGCGCCTGTGGCTCCGTGGGTAGGGCAGCCCAATATACTGAGGGTGGCGAGTTCTAACATGGCCCCGGCCAGCTAAAACAGCAATGACAACTGCAACAACAACAAAAAAGCCAGGTGTTGTGTGGCAGGCACCTATAGTCCCAGCTACTTGGGAGGCTGAGGCAAGAGAATCGCTTAAGCCCAAGAGTTTGAGGTTGCTGTGAGCTATGACACTACAGCACTCTACTGAGGGCGAAAAAGTGTGACTCTGTCTCAAAAAAAGAAAACTAACTTATCAACTTTATCAAATCAAAGTCAAATTCTCTGTCTCCTGTCAATGCTGTGTGGACCTTTACACAGTAGCTCTTTGAGTATGGAAAAGAAAAGATGTATTTCAGGGCAGAACTGAGATGTGGCTCTGATTTCTAGGGTGAGTCAGCCATCCTTCTTTAGCCCCATGTGGTGTAATCCTCAGTGCTCTAGGGAGAGTGGCCCTGCCCAGGAGCAGCTGTGGGGCACACAGAAATACCTAGAAGGAACCAGAAAATCAGGCTTGGGATGTTTAGACTCCTCTATCCAAGTCTGACAGAATATTTAAGACCCATGATTTCAATAAAGGAAAAGGACAGAATTGATTCTCTGCTGTGCAGAGAAAAAAAGGACCTTACAGAAACACGTTTTATGTAAATCATCTCATGTAAACCAAAGTGCAGGGGCAGTGTGCAGGCAACGAAATGAGGCCCATGAGCATTTCTGTGATAAGCACAAACTGAACTTGACTGTCCATTCAGACATGCTGATCCAGAGGAAATCAACACTGAAATCTTAACATGAAAGTGAAGATAGAAGATGTACATTTATTTTCATGAGTTACAAATGCATTTCTGTTCATATTAGCAGGCAGTCTTTATATATACCCCATTCTCCATTGCTGTCAAAAATCAAACAAGAAAAAAAGGACAGCTGAGAAATGAAAAGCTAAAAATAGAATTAATTTTTCCTAAATTATCTGCTGGATAGTATTTTCCGTGGAATACAACTCAGAGGTAACAATAGATTTTTCATGTCAATCATAGGCATGTGGCACTTGGACAGTCATTTCTGCACAGGAAGCTGTAACAGTCATGCGAGGGTACAGTAGTTATTGAACAAGGCAAACTTCTCACCACAGAGAGCAGTGGGGGAGTCAAGAGGAGGCACCGCACTGGGACAGAACACCGAGTCAACTCCACAGCACACAGTGGCAGAACAGGTACTTAAAGAGATCAGAAAATATGGACAGAGCTCCAACATGGCTGAGTGCTCACTGGTCCTGATGGTATGAGCAGCAGCACCAGAAACACTTGTGAGTACTGGACAGAGTAGTGCTTCATGTTGTGAGCTTGCAAAGGCTTTATTACAAACTGTTATATCATAAGTTGAAAAATGAACTTGAGGTGCTGACATGCTGTAGAAGGAAAAAGAATTGTACGCTTTCTCATTTAAAGACGCAGTGTTCCTCTCTGCTAAATCCTTAGGCATTGGATGAGGTTACTGAAACGTACACATGTGAACTGTCTTGGGGGTTATACGCACCAGGGATGTGGAGCTCTACCCTGGGACGTCCCCAGAAACTTCCCACAGTTGGGGGCTGTGACCTCCATATATCTTTCACCAAATGGAGCAAAGCTGCCACTTTAAATATTTGTGTTTGTCTCGTGGACACCAAGCACTGTGCATCACCCCCCTGTGCCAAGTGTCGCACTGCTGTAACACAGCAGACGTACAGAATGACATCACTGAGTGCAGGACTTCCTTTTTGTTTCTGAAAGTTCAACAAACAGCACATACCTTACTATGTTAGTGATGACATGTTATGAGGAAAGACGCTGACAAGTGCCCCCAAAGGGTTCCCGAGACAGAAGCACTTGCTGTGGGCTGCAGCGTCCTCCAAGGAGCTACTTCCACAAGCTCCTGCTCTGGGGAAACAGTTGTGGTCAAAGGTGAAGTGCAAATAAGGGGCTGCCACTGACGTAAAGTGCCCTAGTAGAAGCTTTCCCTATCATAAAGTGAGATGCCAGCGACTCCAGCCAGTCTGGGAAGAATCCCTCTCTGGTGTGCCGCACAGGTCAGTGGGGTGTGGTGTAGGAGAGGATTCAGGAGAGGGAGGAACCACTGCATCTTTCAAATCAGAAAGTGATTAGTGACTAAAGCAACGGTAGCAACAGGTGCACCGAAGGTACCGACTGCTGCAGGTCACCCACGGTGACACACACAGGGCTGCCAGGAGGGACTCTCTGGGCTGAAGGAATTCTTTGAAAGCATAAAAGCCACAACTACCAGAAACCGCCCATCCAAACGGCTCAAAGGAGTCAAAGTGGATAAGCCGAGATGGGCTGGAGACAGAACGGGGGTCAAGAACTGGGGAGAAGAACACCGACATCTGAGCACGTCCAGTCCTCTGAGCCCTTGTCCTATTAAAACAAAACAGACAGACCTGGAATTAAGAACGGACCATGTGAAAACAACATCAGCAGTATGACAAAATGGAAAAGTGACAAGAATGAAGCACATTAAAATACCATCATCATTAGCAACATTATGAAAACAGGAAAAGTGAAAAAGCAGAGAGAAAAAAACCTCTTTGAAAAAAGGCCATTTCACTCAGATACACGGGGGGGCTGGAGCACCACAGAGCCCTTCACAGGGGCCTGGTTTTGCCCTCACTCCCTGGGGACTTCTCAGACAGTTCTGATGCACACGTGCTGACCACATGAACTCCACCACTCCAAAGGGCAAAACTAGAGATTAGGGGACTTTGTAAAATATTACATCTCTATGCAAAGGTCTCCTGCCTCCTGTTATTCTCAGCAGATCTCTCTCTGCATGACAAAGTCCACGGTGAAGCCAGTGGATGCTACCCTGTTAATAATGCTCAAGTTTTCACTGAGAGCAAAACAGAGTTCTGACTGGAAGTGTGAGGGTGCTGGGCTGGGATTCTGGCTTCCACAGGCCAGGGTGGTGCTGACCACCCAGGTCAGAGGGGACCTCACAGCTACCTTCCCCGAATGGCCCTAAGATAATCCCCTGAAAGGCAGCACCAGTCAGGGTGAGAAGCCCAACCATGGATGCAGAGATGGATGAGAGGGGGTGGTGGTTTCTGTCACCTAGAGGTGAACTGCAGTCAAGCCTATCAGCTGATAGGAAGGTAAAGCTGCCCTGAAATGCTTTTATCTCTAAAAACCACAGGGAAATGAGGTTAACGCCACTAGTGATTTAATCTAACCAAGAAAATTCTTTTTTTTTTTTTTTTTGAGACAGAGTCTTACTATGTTGCCCTTGGTAGAGTACCGTGGTGTCACAGCTCACAGCAATGTCAAATTCTTGGTCTTAAGTGATTCTCTTGCCTCAGCCTCCCAAGTAGCAGGGACTATAAGTGCCCACCACAACGCCTGGCTATTTTAATTTTTTTTTTACTCTTGGGGATTCATTGAGGGTACAAGAAACCAGGTTACACTGATTGCATCTGTTAGGTAAAGTCCCTCTTACAACTGTGTCTTGCCCTCACCAGGTATGTCATGCACAGAGAACTCCCCTTCCCTCTCGGTTTTCCTTTCCCCCTTCCCCTCCCTCCTTCTCTCTCTGCTCTCCCCTTCCCCCACCATGTACTAGGTCATTAATTATCCTCATAATATATATGTGTGTGTGTATATTATATATATATATATTTTTTTTTTCCCCCTTCTCTCTCTCTCTTTAAATTGTAGTTGTCATCGTTGTTTAGCAGGGCTGGGCCAGGCTCAAATCCGCCAGCCCTGGTGTATATGGTTGGCGCCATAAGCACTGAGCTATGGGCACTGAGCCAAGCCAAAAAATTCTTAACCAGAAGAAGATTAAAAGTCAAGAACAGGCTCCCAGGCTCAGTGCCCATAGCTCAGCGCACCAGCCACATACACCAAGGCTGGCAGGTTTGAACTTGGCCCAGGCCTGCCAAACAATGACAACTATAACAAAAAAAAAAACAGCCGGGCGTTGTGGTGGGTGCCTGTAGTCTCAGCTACTTGGGAGGCTGAGGCAAGAGAATCACTTAAGCCCAAGAGTTTGAGGTTGCTGTGAGTTGTGAAGCCGTTAACACTCTACCAAGGGAGATATAGTGAAATTCTGTCTCTGTGTCTCAACAAAACAAAACAAAACAAAACAAAACAAAACAACTGGTTCCCACTGTGCCAGCCCCACAGGGGAAGGGCCTGAGGAGACACTCAAGTAAGGATGAGGCCTGTCACACTGCTGCCCTGGGTACTTCTGTAATTTGTCACTGGAAACATTTCTAAGACTGACCCCATTAAGCAAATTACATGAACACACACTGACCCTTTCAGGGCCACCACTATGGATGTCACTATCACTGGTTCCCAGCAAGCAGGGGTCACTGGAAGGCCTCCTTGACCAAAGGGGCCCCCTGCTGTGCTCTGTAGTCCTGGGTGTGTTTTCCAGCTTCCCTAATGTCCTTGTGTTTTACAGCACCTTCATACTCCACCCCACCCAGCTTTCCACTTTGTAGCTTCTTCTCTCCGGTGTATAGGCTGGGTGCCCAAGAGCAATGCTCACAAGTACTGTGAATGAGTCCCAAGACCCTTCCCAGGGAGCAAGGCCAGTCAGACAATGGCATCCTGGGTCTAAGGCATCCAGAGTCTCTGTCTAGCTTTGCCCTGATGCATGCAAATGAGCAGAGTGCTTCCAGACTCCAGTCTTCAGTCTCCTTCATCAGACACAGGGGATGTGTGCTGACTTCAGAGAATGTTGTTGTCGTCATCCAAAGGAAATGTTTATAACAGAACCTGGCCCATAGTTTAATCAACACTCCTAGCCCCACCTAGATTCATTTGGTATATTCTAGATGAGTAAATTGTAAGTCAGTCTACAGGTTGGCAACTTCCTTTGAAATGCAGGAAAAAAAGAAGATGGATTGATGAGTAGATGGAAGAAGGGATGGACAGATCTGAGAAAAAACTAGTAACATTAATCATAGAATCTAGGTGGTAGGAATATACGTATCTACTTTAAAATAGTATAACTTTTTAGAATAGCTGAAAGAATGTTGGAGAAAAATCATAATACATGCACATACATGTGTGTGCTTGGAGTAAATGAACAGAGGAGAAGAGTGACTCTCCTTGTCAAGCATGGACTCTCAAAGCTGGGGTGGACCAGCTCCGTCCATGGGTGGGATTTCAGCTCTGCATGTAACGTGACTGCAGGGGACATTCACCGCTACCATACCCTGTGGCCACAGGAGCACCACCTTTCTCTTCAGTAGCCTGGCTGGTCATCCCATAGATCCCTGATCTCCAAGGTCCTCTTATAGCCTTACTGCCCCTAAGGTTACCTAAGCTGATGCTTCAGGAACAGCATCCGTGAGGCAGAGTCAGGCTCCACAGTAAGGCCAGGGTTATATCCCTGGCTAGCCTCCTCCTCCTACTAGGCCCTCTATCCTACACTCATTCCCTATCTGCCTTCTTGATTCCACATGGCTGCTCCCTCCCCCACCAGCAAAGAGCCTCTGGGTGTCAGGAGTCAGCTGGAGCCAGGCTGCCTCTAAAGCATTCCCAGAACCTGCAATGCTCTGACACTGTGTCTTACTCTTTGGGGCCAGCTGTGCTGTGCCCCCCCCACCCCTCCGGCATGGCATCCACACTACAACCCATATTCCTGCTGTTCACATCCTTCTTGATGCCAAACCTGCTGGAAAGCAGAGCCTGGGTCTCATTCATCTGTGTCCTTCCTCAGGACAGATGCTGATTAAATGAATGATGAAACAGTGATTGTTATGTCAATCCTAGATTTCTTTTACACAAATGTACACAACTGTTCTATTTGTGTGTCCTCTTCTGTACGTGGGCTCCCTGGGAGCCACATTTAGGTCCTGTTTGTTCTGCTCACCCCGGTGTCTAGCTCAGCACTTAGCACAGGCCATGTGTAGTGTGCCTGAACTGACATAAGAGAGGATATGGGGAAACTACTTTAGGCCACTGACTGGCTTAAGGAAAATGACCCGTGAAAGCAACACTAAAGCAAGCATTGCTCAGCTCCATCCTCTAGGCCTATAGTCAGCAGACCTGCTTCATGAAGGGCCATCTGTATCCGTGAGGACTGGCCCACACTGCTGTTGGACAGCCCAGGAGCATGTGCACAGCTATATGCAACTTTATTCACAAAATGGCGTGGGGCTGCCAGGGTCTGTACACTCAATGTGACCCTGGAGAGTATGCTCAGGAGCCTCACGAAGGAAGTGTGGTGGGGGCTCGATGCATGAAATGACTGGGTGCTGGGGCTAGTTTTCTATCAGTATGCAAGGGTGCATGTCACTGTACGCAGAACCTTATGCATGTGTGTGTGACACAAGAGGAGCCCAGCTCTGTGCCCTCAGTTCTCTGCTGAGACTGGGTCTCTTCCTCAGGGAGTGCCCTGCAGGGCCTGTGGCAGCCTCAGGCCATACAAACACCTGCCTCCGAGACCCTCCCTCTGCTCCACACCAGCATGCACCTCCGAGACCCTCCCTTTGCTCCACACTGGGCTTGTACATGTGTCTGTGTTAACAGCAGGCCAAGCCAGGGCAGCCTCCTCACTCCAGTCGCTGGGTTTAGAAATCTGCAGTCTTTCCAACTTTACTGTTCCTCTGTTCTCTTGAATTCACTGCTTCTTACCACCACAGCCCTAGTCCAAGGCTTACAGCCCCTCCCCGTATGAAAGATCACAGATTTGTCTTAGCCGATTTCCTCTCCAGTCTCCCGTCATTCCAACCCCTCCTAACTTGATGCCAGATTTCTTCTGAAACATTTTCTGCCACCCAAACTCTCAACGTACCCTCACTGCTTCCTGCACTCCCTGGCTGGCAGGGCTCTCAGAGGCCGTGCTGGCCACATCTGTTCTTGGCTTCTGTCTCACTTTCCCTGGTTCTTTGTTCTTAGTAATGGGAGCTAGAAGCCTGGAGGCTGCAACATGGTTCTGTCTCAAGCATTTCCCCAGGAACTGCTTCTGCTCAGGCTCACAATTCTTTACTTATTGCTCATTTCCACAGTTCTTTTTTATTTTTAGTTTTTTGCAGTTTTTGGCCAGGGCTGGGTTTGAACCCATCACCTCCGGCATATGGGACCAGTGCCCTACTCCGTTGAGCCACGGGCACCACCCCATTTCCACAGTTCTAACCCAAAACCTATTCTCTCTCCTCTTGCCATACATCCTCCGAATCAAGATTTGTGCTTTCTTCCTTTCTTTTTTTTATAACTTAATTTTTTTTTTAATCTACCAATTTTCCCACATAGGCCACCACCCCTTGTGACTTGCACAGCTCCCATGAAGGCCCGTGTCAGTCCCGGGTGGGCTAGTCCAGCCTACACCTGCTTGGTGGCGCTGCCCCAGCTTCACCTGCCCACACTCCTGCTCTGAGCCCAACAGGGTCTGGGCCCCTGGTGAGTAACATCAATTACAGAACCAGGGCCTGCCAAGGAGCTGCTGAGTTGGTGGGCAAGAGAATTCTAAAATACTAGATTTATGGGGCTTTGCTATCCATGGAAGGAAGGAAGTCCTGAAGGGAACCCTTTCCGGAGAGATGCTCATATACTGAGAATCTGCCCAGGACAGTCAGCAAGGAAAGAATAAGAACAAAAGCTGAACAATGTAGAATACAAACAAGCAGCTCCAAGTAATCACATTCACTGCCCTTGAGTGAAGAAAGGAGGGTTTCTTTACTCAACTAGTTTCTAAAAAAGGAGGAGATTCCCAAAGAGATCTAAGTTACTTTCTAAATTATTTTAAATTCTAAATTAAATACTTTTCAAAAGGAACTGGAAAAGAATACAAAGTAACAGACTTACTTGAGGAACACAGTGTCTTAAAGACCAGAGGGAGTGCCTGGTGATCACACTGCCACTGAGCAGCCACCTACTCCGCTCCCTGGAGAGCAGCGAGCTGGGACACCTACGTTTCCTCACAAGCACAAGGGTGAAACACCCTTTTCACACACACCAGTACTGTGGATTCTCCTAGAAACTCAAGTCAAGTCATGAGAACCTGTGTCCTGCTGGGACACCTAGCAGTCTTTCTTCCCTCCTCCTGGGGCTGCCCCTCTCCCCTTCTTTTTTCTCTGCACAGTCTTCTGTGATACTCCTCTCATGCTCACCCTTTCCAGTTTCACTACAGCCATTATTCTAAAAATCACCCCTTTAAATTCACATCAACTTCATGTCTTTGTAAACTGCCAGAAATTAAAGAACTCCAAGGGTATTTTTCAGCCATGGTGAAAGACTAATTTCCAGGCTTAAGTCGTGAAGCAATCAGTGTAAAAACCATATAGTTAGCTCTCCAAATCTGTGGGCTCCATATTTGTGAACTCAACAAACCATGGATCAAAAGTATTTGGGGAAAAAAAAATTCCACAAAGTTCCAGAAACCAACACTTGTATTTGCTGTGCACAGAGTACTGCACTGAATCCACATGGATGAAATGATGTGTAGACCCTGTATAAGGAATTAGAAGTCACCTGGAGATGACTTAAAGTGCACTGGAGGATGTGCATAGGATATATACAAACAGTGTGTCATTTTACATGGACTTTACTATCTTCGGGGAGTCGTGGTACCAATGCCCCATGGATACTGAGGCATGACTGTATTCAACCAAAGAGTAATACAATGAATCTTTTTTTCTCTTAGTAACATTTCATTCATATTCTCTCATCCTTGCTAGGATTAAGTGAATGGTTAAAGCTCCAGGTACCTGACAAATTTAAGATCTGTATCCTGGCTGGAATCTAGCGGTTTCTTCAAAAATGAGCTCTTTGAGCTTTTCCTTAGGCAAGTCATCCAATTCCATGTCAAACTTGAATGGTGCTTCAGCAATGGGCTTTAGGAGAAAACAAGAGACATTTAGTAATCAAAAGTTGTTATAGTTAAAGAAATATTTCATAGACTCATCAAATGATGATGGCTTAGATTTTGAAACTGAGAGTCTGATAAGCATCTATGCGCATGTGCTGCTCCTGAAAGCACCCTTCTCATAAGACTCGAAACATCTGGGAGCAACTCAATCTGTTTTAAGTGTTCTTCAGAACTTATTACAGATCCTAGGATCACTTTTAAATGTTTTAAGGCACTGAATATTAAGATAACAGAAACACGTTGTTGCAGGGGTGATGGTTATGTTTATATAATCAAAACCCATGACGCTAAAATAAATGCATTTGATTAAATTATGTTAACTATATAAAGAAATATTATGGCACTATTAAAAACAAAGCTTCAAGGAAGATTAATATCATGGGAAAATGCCCATGTTTCTGTTAAATAAAGAGAATGAGGCAGGGAAGGAAATACCCCAAAATTTTAACGATAGTAAGTATAATGAGATTACAATGTTTCATTGTACAATTGTTTTATTGCGTTTTCATTTTTATTTTCTACCATACTCCCTGAATAATTGGAAAGCTATTTAAGTAAAATATATATAATCTGTCTATTTGGGTCAAAGAACCCCAACATACACCAGTTAGTACTGTTTTGATTTTTAAATGTCCACAAACTAATGCAATGTTATAGAACTAAGCCAATAATTGATACTAACTGTCAATCAGTGGGTGCCTATGCATCCAGATCTCACACACAGCATCTTACACAAGGCCTCTAGGGGAGGAAGCATGGATGCCAAACTCCCTACTAAGCTTTGGACACTGGAAGAGGAGAAAGGGATCCACGTACACAAGAGAATGAGCAGCCTGTCCTAAATCCCCTATGCGTTTGAGATAACACTAGGTATCCTGTGCATGTCATCCACCACCCCAGCTTGTCCCCAGCTTGGGACATGGAGAAGTAGGAAATCTCCAGTTCATCAAGCCAAGAAGAGCCGCAAACCTATATTCCACCCTGTCTGGTATTACTGACAAGGTTACAGGGATCTCTGAAAGCTGCCTCACTTTTTTCTAGGGAGGAAGGGAGTGGATATGGAAAGGAAAGCTGATAAAAACACTTTCTCATTTTGACTTCTAGCTACTATTCCTACCTTAGCTTCTAGCTTTGGTAGTCTTTCTTTTCCATTCCTCCCTTAATTTTAACACCCCCCACTTCTCTCCCTTTTAAAAATAGGAATGTGAAGGCTATGTTCTCTCTGCAGAAGAGCCTTAATTAGAACAACGCAAACTTTTGGTTCATATTGCATTTTTCTCCATCATCCTCAAAGAATAAATTAAGAGGAATTAGAGAACTGAGGCAACAGGCCTGTCCCGGAGGGAAGATGACACACAGCATTTTTTTTTTTTTTTTAAGAGAAAGAGTCACTTTGTTGCCCTTGGTAGAGTACTGTGACATCACAGCTCACAGCAACCTCCACCTATTGGGCTCAGGCAATTGTCTTGCCTCAGCCTCCTGAGTAGCTGGGACTACAGGCACCCACCACAACGCCCGGCTATTTTTTTGTTGCAGTTTGGCTGGGGCTGGGTTTGAACCTGCCACCCTCAGTATATGGGGCCAGCGCCCTACTGAGCCACAGGCGCCGCCCGACACACGGCATTTTTACTCAGATGCCCAGCCTGCTCTGAAAAGCAAGCACACACACCTCTAGGCTCACAATTTCTCACCACAACAGGCTCTTGTGTCCCATCACTAGAGAACAGTACCAGACATGGCACATCCACATGCCAGGCCATGGTGGGAGATGTCCAGGCTGGCTTCTCACATTTCCCTTGCCCTCAACTGCTGCAGGTGGCCCAGAGCAGATCTTCTAGGATAAAATGAAGGGGTTCAGGAGGCAGGGTTTCAAGCTGTGTCTCATAGCACTTGTCCTTAGGGCAGAAGCAGTGGGAATGTTGGGAAGACCAAGTATGGTGCCATGTACCTCTTAGGACAGTCTAAGCAGGACTGGGTCTGATGCTGACATGGGCTGATCCACATCCCTGAAGCAGCAGCAAGAAGCACAGGCTCTTACCTCATCACTTGGATCGTAATACTGCTCCAGATAAGGGTGGGCCAGAGCCTGTTCTACTTCGATCCTCTTGTGAGGGTTAAATGTCAGCATTTTGTCCAGTAAGTCCAGAGCTACAAAGAGAAAGGTTTTGCAGTGGTGAGAGCAGAAGGAGGCACCACAATGCTTTCCCTTTCCTGTGTAAGTAAACTGACCAGCAAAACAACTGTGCTAAACGTCACGGGGGAGAGCAGCCAGCACTTGGAGTGCCTACTATCCTACCTGGTCTCCTGAGGCTGTGTGAACACAGGTACTGACCACCCGATCAGCCAAAGGCAAGAAGTGAAAACCAGGAAGCAGACCCAGGTCTACCTGTAAGACTCGGACTTTTCCTAAATCCCGACTCCCCTCTGTAGGTATCAAAAGCAATGGTTTTAAACACATATTTTTCTCAGACCAACTCCAAAGTCATTATGTAATGACTCCAGCCTGCAGTCTTCATGCAAGGCCCAAATGTGAAAGTGCTCTCTGGCAGACATCCTCAAACTATAACCTACAGGCCACATGCAGCCCACCTATGACATTTATCCAGCCTGCCGGGTGTTTTTGCTGCCACTGCCTATCCTGCTTAGCAGCCAACTTGTCCCGGGGCCTGCAGTCCGGCCCTCCAACAGTCTGAGGGACAGTGAACTGGTCCCATTTAAGAAGTTTGAGGACCCTTGCTCTCTGGCCTTGGCCAGTGGTCAGCAGCTAAGTGGTTCTTTCATGTCCAGAGTGCAGCAGTAGGACCAGACGAGGATCAACAGAAACGTGGGGCAGGGGTGACAATGAGGAGCTTACCTACAGCCTCTGTGCCTAAGGCCCAGGCACCATCCCAAGCCATGAGGATGGCTGAAGGGCCTGGCTGAAGTTATTAAGTGAAATGGGAAATACTTCCTGTGTTTAATGGCAGCAGTAGGTGTCAATGAGAAAAAACATACCCTAGACAGAGAATACATTATTCTTCTACCAAAGAGATAGTAAAAGGGGCTGCTTTAAAAAATATTTTATATCTCTTTTTATTTATGGATGCTCAGAATAGTGGTTTCTATTCTAGTAGCGGGTCTTTTCTTGAAATTATCTCTCTTTCTTTTATTTTTTTGTAGTTTTTGGCTGGGGCTGGGTTTGAACCCGCCACCTCCGGCATATGGGGCTGGCGCCCTACTCCTTTGAGCCACAGGCGCTACCCTCTCTCTCTTTTTTTCTTTCTTTTGAGAGATAGAGTCTCAGTCTGTCACCCTGGGTTGAGTACCCTGGGCATCCTGGTGTCATCACATCTCACAGCAACTTCAAATTCTTGGGCTCAAGCGCTCCTCTTGCCTCAGCTTCCCAGTAGCTGGGACTACAGATGCCTATTACAACACCCAGCTAGTTTTCTAGTTTTTAGTAGAGAGAGGGCCTTGCTCTTACTCAGGCTGGTCCTGAACTCCTGAGTTCAAGCAATTCACCCTCCTTGACCTCTCAGAGTGCTGGCAAATTAAATCTTAAGAAAGCCTCAAGATTTGGAATAGGTAAGAAAGGAGCTACCCTTCCTCTGTTAGGCCCTAGCTCATAGATCCCCCCAAAATCCAAGGCTCCAAGGAACAAGTCTACTTCAAGCATGAAAAAACTACTGTCAGTCAATAAAGAATACAAATTTTTGGAGAATGTAGTGACACAAAAACAAAAACACTGGCCTTTTTTCTTACAATAATCTTTTTCTTTTTTGAGATAGGCCTCACTATAGAGATGCAGCGGCACAATCATAGCTCATAGCAACCTGAGACTCTTGGGCTCAAGCCATCCTCCTGCCTTAGCCTCTCAAATAGCTGAGACTACAAGGGTGTGCTACCATGCCTGGGCTAATTTTTGTTTTGTTTTGTTTTTTATAGAGACAGGGTCTCACTATGTTACCTAGGCTGGTCGAAAACTCCTGAGCTCAAGCAATCCTCTGGCTGTGGCTTCTCAAAGTGCTCAGGTTACAGGTGTGAGCCACTGTGTCCAGCCTACAATGATCATTTTTTATCAGGTTATTTGTAGGCAGCAACATAAACCTTATCCATCTGCAAATTAGCATGTATTACTTAAGATTTAAGAGTAGACTGGTAAAGATCATTTAATAACCTAAATGTGAAATGTGATACAATAATCATGATCAGTTTAAAGAATCACTTCTTATTACTTTTAATAAATAAGTTTTTGTCATTCATTTACTCACTAACAGTGCTGTTCAACCCCCGAGAACAGGCCAATAAACCTTCCAAAGTACCTGTGTGAGTGCTACATGGAGGTGGGAAGGCACCTGCTGCTTCAGGGCACTGAGAGGATCCCCACAGGTATCAAAGTGGGTTCACCTGTGTTCGTGCTCAGACGTGCACACACTCAGCTCTGGCCTATATGACCCTCCCTGTTGTATGACATCACAGGGCCAACCCCTGATCTCTAAGACTGTAGAAGATAAGAAAGGTTCGGCGCCCGTAGCTAAGTGGTTAGCACGCCAGCCACATACAACAAGGCCGGTGGATTCCAACCTGGCCTGGGCCTGCTAAACAACAATGATAACAACAACAAAAAAATAGCTGGGCACTGTGGTGGGCACCTGTATTACCAGCTACTTGGGAGGCTGAGGCAAGAAAATCACTTAAGCCTAAGAGTTTGAAGTTGCTGTGAGCTGTGACACCATGGCACTCTACTGAGGGCAACATACTAAAACTCTGTCTTAAAAAAAAAAAAAGAAGATAATAAAATGTGGTAAGGCCCTGGCTGGACACAATGAGATTCCACACAATGAAGAACTTTTCTCACATTTAATACACATATTTAATAAAGCACAACAGATGACTTTCTACAAATAATACATTTCAAATTTACCTATGTTTCTATTATCTTTCAATACACATGCATATACCTCAGGAAATTACTCAACAATGATGTTCATAGGGATCTACACAGGTTTGGCCTTGACTGCATAGACCTAGGCAGCAGCAAAGGTGCCTACAAGTTGCAACACTGGGTCCACAGCCTCCAAATTGGCTCGGTTTAGGAGGTGGTCCTCTCAGTGGTCAGGACAATGCAACTTCATTGAAGATCAAGGACACAGGCACCTCTAGCTCAAATCCAGCTCCCAGAGCTTGGCAGATGTGTGTGTCAGACAGACAGTCTTCGCTGGATTTCAGATCCCTACTTTCTATAATGTAGGTAACAGCACCTACCTTGCTTCCTGCCTTCACTACCTCTCCTCTGAAGAGCTCGCAGATGTTTCCCCAGGACTTTGAGAAATTAAAAGTCACTTGGCCTTTTGCCCAGTTTGACATCTTCTGTGCTAGTAAAAGTCCAGAAGGGCTGGACAAGTCAGATTCTAACAGCATTATTTCTAAACTGTTATAGGTAGGTACTTCCCCTCCATCCAAACTTGCTGATATTAATTGAGAAGTACTTCAAGCCAAATGAATGTTCTGCAGCTTAATTATTTTTAAAACAGGTATTAGTTCCTTCAAGTTAAATTTTTAAACCTCTAGGCAAATATTTCAAAGGAAGTCAGCTTTTTTGGTTTTTTCTACTTGAAAAATAGCTGGATATCCAGCTTCCTTCTACCACAAGTGCTATTTCTGCATTATTCACAGCCATGGAAGGAGAAAAGGAGAGACATGGGTATTAGCTGGCAGGTGCCGATCCCAGAGGGCCCTCCTCCCCAGTCATGCCGCCATCCCCTGGCAACACTCAGATGCCAAAGTGGATATGCCTACTCAGATACAGGTTTTTATTTCTCCTAAAAACTGAAGTCCTGGCTCGGCGCCTGTGGCTCAAGCAGCTAAGGCGCCAGCCACATACACCTAAGGTGGCGAGTTCGAATCCCCAGCCCGGGCCCGCCAAGCAACAATGATGGCTGCAACCAAAAAATGGCCGGGCGTTGTGGCGGGTGCCTGTAGTCCCA
>NW_003852687.1:70075-82855 GCF_000181295.1 Otolemur garnettii
AAAAAAAAAAAAAAAAAAATTCCTGAAGATCGACTTCAAAAAGCAGTCTTTTAGCTCACAGCTTAACTTTACAAGTGCTTTTCCTGAGAAAACCAGAGCATTTGGTATGCAGCAAGAATGCTTTAAGGGTCCTTCCCATTTTGTCACGCAGAACATCCTAACTATCCGTCGAGGATGGGTTTCATGGGGTGAGCCCTTCTTGCTGGGTTGGTTCCTAGCTGCCAGGATGCGACAGTGCAGAGCTCTGGTGCCGTGGAGTGCTGGCAGCCTTGTTCAGCGCTGGTTACTTCTGTGCCAGGATAGCTAACCAACACTGCAGTAGTGCACAGACACAGCTTTACCCTCAGGGACAGCCTGAGTGCCTTGGGAACCTCAGAGGTCCAGGAATCATACCCTTGAAAAGCACTGTGCTACAAAATACCATTTTCAGTTACACCGCAGCCCTTAGGGAAGGCCATGGCCAGCTCCATACTCTAGCCTAAGATTCCACCCAACTCACATGACTTGAATCATAGTCTTCCTGCTAACTGACCCTCGTTACTCTTGACAGAGCCTCTTAAGGGAACTACTAAGCAAACTGAGACCCCCCAAGAGTGATCTTCCCAGGCCTCCCCACTACCCAGACACACACATATCTTTAACACTGCCAAAAAGGAGGCGACCCTCTCTCTATTCAATCTTCCCCAAGTCGTGGTCTGGACAAACCAACCCTGATGTGTGCCAGTCTCTTCTGTCTCCGCTTTCCATTTCAAATATCCCCTCCCACTCACTATTTCAACTCCTTTTGTCTGGTGACCAAAAAACTTGTAACTGGAAAACCATCCTACATTTTCCAGTCTATATCTTGCTAGGCCTCTCTCCTGCATACACACTATTGTGCATATATGTGGCTACTTTCCTAAAATGCCACCTTCTACTTCTGTGAAATCACATGGTACTAGTTTTTTTTTTTTTTTGCAGTTTTTGGCTGGGGCAGGTTTGAATCCGCCACCTCCGGTATATGGGGCCAGCACTCTACTCCTTGAGCCAGAGGTGCCGCCTGGTACTAGTGTTTTTAATTTGTCTATTCCTTCTATATGCAAGGGACCCTATATTCAATTGCCCACTGAACAGGCGTGTTCTCTAGCTTCTTACAATTTTGTTCTTTTTTTTCTGCAGTTTTTGACTGGAGCTGGGTTTGAACCTACCACCTCCAGCATATGGGGCTGGTGCCCTACTCCTTTGAGCCACAGGGCACCACCCCCAATTTTGTTCTTTTAACTTCTCAACCTTTCCATATGAGATTTCAAAGGCCATGGGTTAATTAACTACCAAGACTATCTTGAGCCTAGAATGATCAACCTTCAGGTCAATAAATACAACTCAGTGAGGGTAATAAAAGCATTTATAGCCTGTGATCCCATGATGCCATTTACAACCAATGCATGTTTCCATATGGGCAATAACTAAGTCTGTAAGCTTTTCAAACATTAGGTTGTCTAAGAAATGGAGGCAAACTTCCTACTATTTAATTTTTTTTTTTTTTTTTTTTTGCAGTTTTGGCCAGGCTGGGTTTGAACTCGCCACCTCTGGGTTATGGGGCCAGCGTCCTACTCCTTGAGCCATAGGCACCGCCCCCTACTATTTAATTTTTTAAAATGTATTTTTGGCCAGGTGCTGTTGTTCACTCTTATAATCGTAGCACTCTGAGAGGCTGAGGTGAGAGAAACATGTGAGCCCAGGAGTTCAAGACCAGCTTGATCAGAAGCGAGACTCCTGTCTCTACAAAAAAAAAAAGAGCTGGGTGCAGGGGCTTGCACCTGTAGTCCCAGCTACTCGGGAGTCTAAGTGAGGAGGATCACTTGAGCCCAAGAGTTTGAAGTTGCAGTGATCTATGATGACACCACGGCACTCTAGACAGGCAACAAGAGTGAGACTCGGTCTCCAATGAAAAATAAAAAACAAACAACCTATCTTTTTAAAATTAAAAAAGTAAAAAATGGAGAGAAAGAATGTAATTATCTTTCCTCACTCTGAGGGCCACCCGTTGGTTTGTCTGCAGTGTCCACTGCCCCTCTCATCACCTGTAGCTCTAATCAGCTAGGGGCAGCTCTCAGACTTGTTCACATTCCAATTGTGCTGCAGGAACAGTGACACTGGCCTGGTGACAACTGCTGGTCAAGGATGGGTATGACATCCAAACAGGGCAAAAATAAGTGAGAGTCAGCTCCATGACTTGGGCTGAAACAGGTTATAGGTCAAACCTGTCACTGCTGGTGGCCCAAAGGAAGACACAGTTGAATGAAACAGGAGTCCAGATCACAGTTAGGAGGCTGAGACTGCAAGCCCAGGTGCTGCTGGGTTTCTCAGCTGTGAGAGCCAATAAAGTACTCTTCAGGCCTAAGCCAATAGGCGGTCAATTCTTGTGGAACTGAAAAGGCTGGACAGCTGACCTACCAAACCTAGCCCTCTGGCCTATGTGAGTGACTCCCCCACCTTCCCGGTTCCCTCTATCCCCCAGCCCCACTGCTCATCTTCTGGCATATTTCACTGAATTATTTTCTATATGTTTTCTTTATATAGTTGAAATTATACTGTATATAAACAAATGCCATTTTACATTCTCTGTAGTAAATATGTATATTTTCCTACACTACAAAAACTTTGTAAAAATCACTTGTAGCAGCTTTAAAATATTCCTTTAAGTAGACATATATCATAATTTACTCAACCATTTTGGTCAGCAGTTGGCATTTGGAATGTTTCTAATGCCTAACAGGTCTTTTAAATTTTTTTTTCTTTTTTTTGAGACGGAGCCGCAAGCTATCCCCCCTGGGTAGAGAGCCATGGCATCACGCTCACAGCAACCTCCAACTCCTGGGCTCAAGCGAGTCTCCTGCCTCAGCCTCCCAAGTAGCTGGGACTACAGGCGCCCACCACAACGCCTGGCCATTTTGTTTTTGGTTGCAGCCGTCATTGTTGTTTGGCGGGCCCGGGCTGGGGATTTGAACCCGCCACCTTAGGTGTATGTGGCTGGCGCCTTAGCCGCTTGAGCCACAGGCGCCGAGCCAGGTCTTTTAAATTTAACACAGCCCAAACCAAATTCTCAATTGCTGTCACCCAAACTGCTCCTCCTAGAGTTCCCTCAACTGTAATTCCCACAGTATACCCTGTGAATTATGTTTTCCTTAAGAAAGAAAGGAGAGGGCAGCGCCTGTAGCTCAAGGCGTAGGGTGCTGGCCCCATATACCGGAGGTGGCGGGTTCAAACCCAGCCCTGGCCAAAAACTTCAAAAAAGAAAGAAAGGAGAGACAGCAAATAAATGTCTTTGTCTTTTGCTTGTTTATTTGAACATTGTTGTCTTAGATTTTTCTCTGCTCTTTGCATGCTAATACTGATGAATCTAATGCTAATAACTAATACAGTCGCTAAACCCTCTTAACTATCCTATGTGGTGGGAACTACAATTTGTACCTATTTTGAGTTAGGAAATCATCAAACAGAAAGTTTCTGTCCAAAATCAAAGGCTCTAAATGGTGGAACTCTAGTTGAACTCAGCACACTGCTGTGCTGCTTTCTACAGAACAGGATAGGGATCCTTAAAATGTTAATCAATTTAGAACATTTTGGACCTACTGTCCATACTTGATATGCTTACTCTTAAGTTTTTTGTTTTTATTTGGAGACAGAGTCCCTCTTACTCTATTGCCCTGGGTAGAGTGCTGTGGCATCATCAGAGCTCAAACCTCAAACTCTTGGGCTCAAGTGATCCTCTTGCATCAGCCTCCGGAGTAGCTGGGACTACAGGTGCCTGCCATCACATGGCTAGTTTTTTTGTTTTTGGTTTCACTCTTGTTCAGGCTGGTCTTGAATTTCTCAGCTCAGGCAATCAGAGTGCTGAGACAGCCCACCTTCTTTTTGAAGTTTTAAACTTTTTTTTTGTAAAGACAGAGTCTCATTTTATTGCCCTCAGTAGAGTGCCATGGTGTCACACAGCTCACAGCAACCTCCTGGGCTTAGGCAATTCTCTTGGCTCAGCCTCCCGAGTTGCTGGAACTACAGGCGCCCGCCACAAGGCCGGCTATTTTTTTGTTGCAATTTGTCTGGGGCCAGGTTTGAACCCCTCACCCTCGGTATATGAGGCTGGTGCCCTACCCACTGAGCCACAGGCACAGCCCTGAAGCTTTAAACATTTATGTGATCAACTCCACTTCCTTAACGTTTGTTTTCTGCATTTTTTTTTTTTGAGACACAGCCTCAAGCTATCACCCTGGGTAGAGTGCTGTGGCATCACAGTTCACAGTAACTTTCAACTCTTGGGCTCAAGTGATTCTCCTGCCTCTGCCTCCCAAGTAGCTGGGACTATAGGCATCTGCCACAACACCCAGCTATTTTTTGGTTGCAGCCATCATTGTTGTTTGGTGAGCCCAGGCTGGATTCAAATCCTCCAGCTTTTGTATGTGGCTAGGGCCTTAGCCGCTTGAGCCACAGGTGCAGAGCCTCTGCATTTATTTTTAAAGCTTAGGAAGATAAATATTCTCCATGCAGAGATCAGAAAAATACTGACTACTCTAACTATTGTTTTTAGTTGTATTACTTTTTAAAAAGTATTTAATTGCCAATTCTTTAGGAATTTATTTTAATGTGTGAATAATGATTTTAATTGATTTTTTTCAAAATAGCAATTCAACTACACAAGGACCATCTGCTAAATAATAATTTCTCCCCCTTCATTTGAGAGAATCCTAAGCTTAGATTCCTTTGAAGAAAAATCTACAATACTACTGGTTCATGGGACTCAGCTATTAAAAATTTCCAACAGACGTGAAAAAATATTAATTAAAGAAAAACAAATTAAATGCCACTCCCCTCCATTTAGGCAGCAGACCTTAAGAGTTCAATATGGAGAATTTCTGGAACAAAAGACACGAGACAGAATTGCCAAACTGCCCTCATTCAGCCAGTTTACACTCCACTAGCCATCTCTGACAACAGAGGTTTCACTGAAGTCTTACCACACAGTGGGTTATCAAACTTTTTGATGTCTGCTACTATGATGACTGGGGGTGAAAAAACCAAAAAGCAATTACTGACTTTTCAATGTTCATCCATTGTATGAGTAAAATAAGCAAGCACCTCTTCCCATATTCAAGAGATGCTTCCATTTCCTTTTCTGTGAACTCTCATTAACTAGAAGTTTCAATGTTTTGGCCAGAAGGTTTTACTCTCTGAGTTCTCTGAGGTCTCTGCTTCATTTCTTGATGTCATTTTTACACAGATACAGACTATCAGTTCACTGCAGGCAGATTCTTAATTTCTCTTATTAGTGGCTCTAAGTCCAGGGTTTTAGAAGCTTTGATGGCACAGAACACCCAAACATATATACTGAATGAATTTATGTTGTATTAAAAAACTAAAAAAAACTCAGTAATAGGTTAAACATGGCACAAAATCTTTGCAGCTCCTCCCATCAGTGGGAGGATTTATTTTCCCATCACTTGAATCTGGGCTGACCATGTGATCTGCTTTGACTTACAAAATGTAGCATAAGTGTTCTTCTGAGACCGGGTCTCCTGAGTGCCTTGCAGTTCCTGCTCTGGCTCTTCGGGAATCATCCTACTATCATGAGAAGCCCATGCTGTAGTCCACTGTAGGATGAGACCACTGCGAGGGGAAAGCCAACTGCAAGACGTGGTGCAGCCACCTTCAACAACCTTGCTTGGGGCGAGCCAGTACATGGCCACAGTGCACGGCCCATCCCACCCAGCTGGGTCAGCCTGATAAGACTCATGAACAAATACATGGGTGTTATTTCAAGCCCCTGAGTTTTGGGATGTTTGTTACACAGCAATAGACAACTGACGTGCCCTTCAAGGTCCAACATGAGACTGGTTAAAAATGCTTACAGACCATCTCTGCAAGGAAAAGCTTTCAGTCTTGGGAGCTCAGATTCTAGACCTACAAATGCCAATAGTATGGAGAGTCACATCCCATGATGCAGGTACTACGACTAATCTTACTTTATAAGTAAGTGAGGACCCAAGAGGTTAAGTAATTTGTCTAAAGGTCACACGGCTAGTACCATATTTTGCTGTGTATAATGCACACATAATGTTTTTGGGCCAAACTCTCATTTTAATTTTTTAATTCAATTTTTTATTTTTTTATATTTAAGTACTTGTTTTATGTGTAAGAAAGGAATTTTAGCATTTATTTTTAACATGATAAAAGAAATTTTATGTAACAAGTACATAAAGATATAAGGTATAAGAAATTTTATGTGCCAATAACAATTTACAATATTTATGCAGCATAGAAGGTCAAGAGCTCTTCCTCACTGTCAGTATCAGAAATATTGTCTTCTGGCTTGGCACCTGTAGCTCAAGTGGCTAAGGCGCCAGCCACATACACCTAAGGTGGCGGGTTCGAATCTAGCCTGGGCCCGCCAAAGAACAATGATGGCTGCAACCCCAAAAAATAACCAGGTGTTGTTGTGGCAGGCGCCTGTGGTCCCAGCTACTTGGGAGGTGGAGGCAGGAGACTCACTTGAGCCCAGGAGTTGGAGGTTGCTGTGACCTGTGATGCCACAGCACTCTATCCAGGGGGACAGCTTGAGGCTCTGTCTCAAAAAAAAAAAAAAAAGAAAAGAAAAAGAAAAGAAATATCATCTTCTTCAATTTCTCCATTATTGGCATCTTCTGAAGAGTCCCTTTTCTCATCCCAGTATATTTCACCACCCTCAGTTCTACCCATGGCCTTGTTGAAGTCACCTTTTTTAAATGATTTCATAACCACTTCCTCTTGACACCATTCCACAATCTTAGGATCCAATCACAAACTTAGGCAATGGATGCTTTCCTGATTCTGCCTGTATGTGTTAAATCATTGCCAGTTGACTGCATCTGTGACGTCCACTTTCTTCACTGGGGCCTAAGGGCTTGTTTACTGACACATCTAGAAGTTGCAGGTGGCTGGTTAGCCACCAGGTATTACAGCAAGTTGAGCTTTCAAGTTCTCTGCAATTGATTTGGCACTTTGTGTAACATGGGCTTTGAAGTGATCAAAAACAAAGCTGTTAGTTTCCATAAGTAATCCTCCAGGCCCTCGTGACCAGCTTGGTCAAACTGGATTTCCATGCCTTCTTCATCCATCCATCCTTTTTCATACACGCAAACAGTAACTCCACTTGGAATCTTCTTTTGGAAACATTTTTCCTTCCATAGATGATCACAGATGGCAGCTTTATCCCATCTGCACAACAGGCTAGAACAATAGTGAAATGTGTTTTCTCATGTCCACTAGCTTTAATTTAACAGCCACAGTCTTTGATCCTTTGATGTCCACAGTTTTGTTGGATGGCACATCAGATGTGAGTGGGACCTCATCCACACTGGCACAGCTCAAAGCTGAAAGCCTTTTGAAGACTGATAATACAAGAATGGAATTCCAAAGCTTGATTCTCATAGCCTGCTCAAAGTTTGGAGGCAAGTTATGTTCTTGTCCTTGTGCTCAAACCTTCTCCCTCCTAAAATTTCTCATGATGAGAAATCATCAATGTTTTTTTCTTATGCCGTCCTTTTACCCTCTTCTTGAATTATCTTATTTGAAACAGAGACCCCAGTTTGATGCTGCTGTTCCTGAGCCTGGTCTCACCTGCTGCTGCACCACCAGCCGCTTTGGAGGTTCCCTCTGCATTGCCTTCTTTTGAATGGCACCTGAAGAAGCCTTTCTTTCTGCTGCCTCTGCAATCTAAAGACACTGTCTGTGGGAGGAAGTCCCAACTGTCTCTCGGCAGATCTGCTGCCATGCTCTTTAGCATATTTAAATAACTGTTAGCTTAAAATTTACAGTGTACGAAACCATTTCGATATTTTTCAATGGATTTTTCCAATAATTTTTGTAAAAATATCAGCTAGATTGCTAGCTCCCACCTAAAGTGTATGAAGAGAAATACGTAACTCTATGCTTTTGCTGCAAGTTCATCATAAGTTTAATAACACTAATTACCGTATTCCAGGGTATTATTTTGCATATAGGTATCATTATTGCTTTCTAGAGTTACACTTTTAATGCAAAAGCATAAATAAAATAATATGAAACATTTATATAGATACAGAATTATTGCTACTCACATATAATGTGCATCCTTATTTTTCCCTTAAAAATTTGGGCAAAAACTCTGCATCATACATGGCAAAACAAGGCAAGTGGCTGGGCTGTGGGCTGAAGCCAGGAGGTCTGGCTGCAAAGCCTGTGCTACTAACACATGATGTTTTGCTGCTCACTCCAGCACCACCAACTCTAATTTCTCTCTGCTTTCTTTATTGTATTTATAGCCTTTCCACAATTCTTTATTATATCACTCACTACCTCTATCTCCAAATTAATTTCCTGGATTTTGGTGATGTTACCATGTGAATGAACCAATCTCAATGTTCATGACCTTTACCTAAAGAAAATAAGCTTTAAAAAAAGAGGCTGAGAAGTAATTTGTCACAAATCATGCTTACCTATGGAAAAGAGTAAGAAAACAAGTAAAGAAGAAAAGTCTTGGAGTAGGCCTACTTATCATAAAATCTTAAACAGGCACTTTAGTTACATACGGACTTTTTACAAAGGCAACTCCGGAAGTAACATTCAGGTCGCATGCTCAGGAGATACATTAACCAAGCCAATCTAATCAGTAATATGTGCCACCCATGTCAAATTCTAACTAAGAAATCTTACAACCAATAAATTATATAATTACACAATTATGACCATATAGGTACACCTAGCCTGTGTACACTGGTACAAAAAAAAGGTAAAGGTTAATCTGGGATTCTGACAATCAGGAGTATTTCTTGCTTTCTTACCTATTCTCTCTGTAATTCTAAACTGTCTACAATGATGATATACGACCTTTATATCAAAGGATAAAAAGAAAGTTTTCCCTATATCCAAAAGTTCTCAATTCTAAATAATCAAGTGTTTCTCAACATTGGGGCTCAGGTCAATACATTAAACAATAAACATCTAAGTAGACAGTTAAATATTATGTATACACATACATATAGAGAAAATACAGCAAAAATTAGAATAAGCTAAATTTCAAGAGAACGCTGGATAAAAATACTATAAAATCATTAAAAATAAACCATATCTATACAATAACATGGAAAAACAATAAAACACAACTCTATTAATAGTGACATTTAGAGAATATTTATAAAGAATTCCATTTTCTTAATTATTTCTATGATTTTTGAATTTTTATCACAAAATGTGAGCCTTTGTAATTATTTGTAAAAGCTGATTCTGGGCAAGCATGTGTGATGTGTGCACACTGGGGAGAGATAATGAAGTCAGGGTCCCATTCAGATCCCTTTCTTCAGTTTTAAGGAACCCTATGTAAACCCACCTAGAAAATCCAGGATAAAATTCCTACCTTAAAAGTCATCTGATGAACAACCAACCTTAATTGCATCTGCAACTGTAACTGCTCCTTACCAAACCTAACCCATTCACCAATTCTACAGATTAGGATGCGGCCACCTTGGAGCGGGGAATGAGGAGAGTCATTATTCTGCCTACTAGGGTTTCACAAAAGTATATGTACGTACAATTTTAAAAAAATAGCTACCTGATATATCTCAGAAGTTAAGTGTTAGATGGGAGTAAAGGATAATACAACTATTAAACTACATTAAAGTAAAAAACACATCAAAAGATAAAAATCTAACCTATCACACTTTTCCTTTTACTGGTCTTGTATCTAAGAAATCTTAGCCTAACCTAACCAAGATCATGAAGATTCTGTCCTATGCTCTCTTCTTGAAGTTTAATACTTTTAGGACTTTTATTTAGGTCTGCGTTCCATTTTTAGGGTTTTTGTTTCCCACATTGATGTCTTGATTATTCCAGCACCATTTGTTGAAGAGACTGGTAAAACCCACAATATGGGTTTTTATAAATCTCAAATGCACTATGCTGACAGAGGAATCCAGACACAGAGTTGCTTACACAGCCCATGATTCCCTTAAATGATGTGCTGGAAAAGGCACAAATGCAGGGATAGAAAGCAGATCAGTGTCTAGCAGAGACCTGGGAAAGGAACTACCTATAAGAGGGGCTTTTGAGGACGATGAAAATATTCTATGCCTCAACTACAGTTGTGGTCACATGACAACATACATATGTTAAAACTCAAAGACCTGCACAACTACAAAGGGTACATTTCCCTCTTATGTAAATTATTCTTCAATAAATCTGACTTAAAAAATTACCAAACAACAAGATAAAAAGGGATAATTTCTTTTGTAGGCTCCTAGACTTTCTGAACCCTAGAAATATGAATGTAGTTCAAGTTAAAAAGCAGCAAAGAACCTGAAAGATGGAAAACCAGACAGTCATCACTAGACTCTCCTGCTCTCCTGCCACTGCTCCCAAATAAAAAGGGAAGAGAGCAACAAAGAGTAAGCACCAAATAAGGACTTCTGCAACAGCCACAGGCTAACTTTCCAGGCAAGTGCTCTCACAACGAATCAAACAAATACAAAGCTAAGCCTAAAAAGAACTAATCAGTGAGATAATATTTACCTTTGGAGTCAGCATTTGGGAACAGCCTGTTCCATGGCACCTTATTTTTGTGTGGAAGAGAAAGCAAATAGTTTCTAGCTTTTAAATTTATTATACAATTCAGGTCTTCCTGTGATGGGGATCCAAGAATACCTATCAGATAAAGTAATTAGCTGTTAATTTTAAGACCAAGGCAACAATCAGCAGTAGGACAAAATGAACCCTGGTAATTAACATCTTCTGACCACCTCCCAATGCTTACATCGTTATCTTTCTTTTTAAATTTTTGCAAAAAGATCATTAACATTTTAAATCAGAGAAGGTTAAAACTCATGCCTACCACGGATAGGTAGGCATTAGAATTAGAGTTATTAGAATTCTTCTGAATTTAATGAAGTGACTTTGCATGTAAACCGAGCAAACCTCTCTCCTGCAGTGCTGGGGAACCTTACCCAGGATGTGGTTCAACTGGTCGAGGTAATGCTTCCCTGGAAAGATGGGCCTGTTGGAGAGCATTTCTGCCAGAATGCAGCCTACAGACCAAATATCGATGGACTTGGTATAGCCCTGGAAGAGAAAGGAAAAAAAGGCCAAGAATGAGATCTGGTGTTCCAGAACAGGAGGAGCTCTTCCTAGACGAGAGGCACATGGCTGATGGAGTTCCAGCTTCTCCTTTGAGTTCATAATTCAGAAATAAAAGTAGACAATGCAGAAAACAAAAGATGATTTGTCTTTCTTATGAGAGGCAGAACAACCAAGATTACCTGATTTCCTAAGTTGATTAACTTACTAAATTAGAATTATGAAGTATATATGTCAGTCTTTTTTTAAAAGGATTTAAGAGAAATATTAAGAAATCTTATAAGTAGAGCTATGAAAAGGAGAAAGTAGTAACACTCACTGCTATACGACATTTGTGGCCCATCTGCTCATTATTGAAAATATGAAAATCAACTCCAAAGAAGGAGTACTGCTATGCTTCCAGAAAGTCATTTTCTTTTAGGGGGAAGTAGGGTCTTCTTGTCGTCTAGGCAAGAGTGCAGTGGCATCATCATAGCTCACTGCAATCTGAAATTCTAGAGCTCAACCAATCTTCCCGCCTTAGCCTCCCAAGTAGCTGGAACTATTAGGCATGTGCCACTATGCCTGGCTAATTTAAAAAAATTGTTTTTTGTAGAAAGACTATGTCTTGCCATGTTGCTCAGGGCTACTCTCACCCTCTTGGGCTCATTCAAGGGATCCTTCTGCCTCAGCCTCCCAATGTTCTAGGATTACAGGTGTGAACCACTGTACCCAGTCCTAGAATATCTTTACACATTTTGCTAATCATATTTTAAAAAACTGGGTTGGAAATCCTTGATCTGGGGAGAGGGCAGTATGCACTGGTTCCACCATATTTTACCAATTTCTGCTTTATAATATTGTCATCTTTTCCTATTTATTTTTTAGGTATAACTTTTCTTTTAAAGGAATCCTGTTGAGGAAGTCAAAGAAGCATTCTGTCTGAATCATAACAACAGGGCAAGAAAGAAGTTTCTCCAAGGAAAGTAAGTTGGATTCTTTTTAGTAGTCCATTATAAGATTGAAATAAGCTGAATTCTATGGAAAATGTTAGGTATAGAATGGAAGAAGAAATGCAGAAATTCCTAGGAAAAAAGAAAGTTGGAGTCAAATATTAAAATTTAGGGAAACAGAATGAAATTGTTTTGAAAAATCCAACAAAGAACCAGTGATCAGATATACAGCCAAAATAAAATGGGGTTGAATTTACAGTAATTCTTTCTAAAACTCCTATAATCCAAAATAACTTTTGTTTTGAACCAAAGCTAAGAAAAAGGAAATACTGACTGCATACAAAAAATAGAGAAAGGGCTGCTCCAGGTCTGGGACAGGGAAAGTACTAGATAAACCTAAAGCATCTAGTGCCAGGAAGCAAGGAAGCACCCACCGCTGTGGGGAGATAGCAAGAGCTTCCACCTGCCAAATCTGGGACAATGTGAGCATCAATGAACATAATGGTAGGAATATATTATAAACCATTGGATAAATAAACAGAACTAAAATATCGAAGGAATGATAGAGGTACAAAATCATCAATGCATGAAGACCAGTGGGTGAAATTTGGTAAAGAAGATAACTTGCTGAATCTTAAACTATTAATTACAAAGGGGGAAATAATAACCTTATGGTGGACACTTGGAGACACCATCTTAACCAAAAGATTAACATGAATATCGGCTCGGC
>NW_003852687.1:83817-85308 GCF_000181295.1 Otolemur garnettii
TTCCTGGCTGTAGTTGGCATTGCTGTTCAGCAGTCCTGGGCCGGATTCAAACTGCCAGTTCCAGAGCATGTGGCTGGTACCCTAGCTGCTGAGCTGAAGTGAGCAGTACAACAAGTTCACTGAAATGGTTTCAGACTCTACAAGTAATTTTTAAGAAACTACTACTTGTTGAATTTTTGTATGGTATCAAAGAATAGCCACAAGCAGCTGAAAGACTACTACTTCATTTACTTAAACCAGAACAGCATATTTGATAGACAGACTGAATGCAGAATCAAATGAGAATTCAGTTGTCCTGTCAAGCCAGACATTTTACAAGATTTGTAAAAACAAAATAATGCTACTGTCATGAAAATGTTCTTGTTGGCTCGGCGCCTATAGCTCAACCGGCTAAAGCGCCAGCCACGTACACCTAAGGTGGCGGGTTCGAATCCCCAGCCCGGACCTGCCAAACAACAATAATGGCTGCAACCAAAAACTAGCCGGGCGTTGTGGCGGGCACCTGTGGTCCCAGCTACTTGGGAGGCTGAGGCAGGAGACTTGCTTTAGCCCAGGAGTTGAAGGTTGCTGTGAGCGTGATGCCATGGCACTCTACCCAGGGGGATAACTTGAGGCTCCGTCTTAAAAAAACAAAAAACAAAAAACAAAAAAAAACCAAAGTTATAATTGGAAAAATATCCAATGTTTGAATATAAACTATGTGTTAGACATCAAATCTAATGCATAGCTATTAAATGTGTTAAATTTCCTTTTCTGGTAACAGAACTGTGGTCTTATCAGAGAGTGTCCTTGTTCTAAAGCGAGGATCTCAGCCTTGGCACTGCCCCACTCTGGGCTAAGCAGTCTGTACTGCCTAGTGCTCAGCAGCATCTTTGGTTCCACTCACGTGATGCCTTCATTATAAAAACCCCAAATGTCTCCAAACATTGCAAAATTTCACTAGAGAACACTAGAACCATTTTCTAAGGAAATACACATTAAAATGTTTAGTGGTAAAAGGGCATGTCTACAACTTATTCTCAGTGACTAAGAACACACATGCACACAGACACCCCCTGAAACACAGAATAATATAACAAAGGGGCAAAGGATAAAACTGATGAGTGTGACTCTGAGGTAAAGGGTTTATAGGAATTCTATCCAATGTTCTCCAAGGGTGGTCCAGAAACCCTATGGGTTCCCTCTAAGCCAGGATCCAAGATGTCCATACTACTAAAATGCTCTTATCCTTTTCACTTATTCTCTCACAAGTAAACAAGAGACTTTACCAGAGGTTACATAAGGAATGATGAGGTTGTACATGAAATGTGACATTTGGAATATCTGCATAACTCAGGGAACCAGTATTTTTCAAATGTTTGATGTTATAAAATCATGCATGGGGTATGAGTGCAAGGTACACCAATGGATTTTATTTATTTATTTTTTGAGACAGTGTCTCAACCTTTTGCCCTAGGTAGCGTGCCATGGTAACACAGCTCATAGCAACCT
>NW_003852687.1:85985-87429 GCF_000181295.1 Otolemur garnettii
GTTGTTTTGGCGGGTCCGGGCTGGGGATTCGAACCCGCCACCTTAGGTGTACGTGGCTGGCGCCTTAGCCGGTTGAGCCATAGGCGCCGAGCCAATATTCTTATAAAAATATTAAATTTATGTTAACATACAGTGGGTTTATTATTTCAAAATTAATCAACTCATTTTTAAAGATTCCGTTTTAATTTCCACATATATAACCTACATAAATAAAATGTGTGTGTGGGTCCTGGATAACTTTTAAGAGATTTAAAAGGCATCTTGGGGCCAGAAGGTTTCAGACTGGCTACGTTACACTTTTCTTTCTTTTTCAGACACTGTGTTGCCCAGCCTAGAGTGCTATGGTATCAGCCTAGCTCACAGCAACTGCAAACTTCTGCACTCAAGCAATCCTCCTGTCTCAGCTTCCCTATTACCTGGAACTACAGGCACTCGCCACAACAATCAGCTAACTTTTCTATTTTTAATAGAGATGGTGTCTCACTCTTTGTTCATGCTGGTCTCAATCTCCTGAGTTCAAGCAATCCTTCCACCTTGGCCCCCCCAGAGTGCTAGGATTATAGGCATGAACCCTGTGTCTGGCCTTGTTATGCTTTTCTGAAAATTAAATTCTATCAAACTAATGTTACAAATATGTACAAACAAGTGCTTACCAAAATTGGGTGGAGTTGGAAAAAAAAAGTAAAAAGATAATGGGCTCGGCGCCCATAGCTCAGTGGTTAGGGCTTTAGCCATATGCACTGGAGGTGGTGGGGGTTCAAACCTGGCCAGGGCCTGCTAAATAATAGTAACAACAATAACAAAAAAATAGCTAGGCATTGTGGCAGGCACCTGTAGTCCCAACTACTTGGGAGGCTGAGGCAGGAGAATCGCTAAAGCCCAGAAGTTTGAGGTTGCTGTGAGGTATAATGCCACGGTACTCTACTGAGGGCTATATAGCAAGACTGTCTCAAAAAAACAACAAAAAAAGAAGATCATGAACAACACGTTTTAAAAAAACATGAGTTCATAACTGTGTTTTAAAAACAAAGGTGAGACTCAGCGTTGTAGCTCAGTAGTTAGGGCCCTGGCCACATACACTGGGGCTGGTTGGTTTAAACCTGGCCTGGGCCAGCTAAACAGCAATGAAAATATACTGCAACAAAAATATACTTGGCTGTTGCGGTGGGTGCCTGTAGTCCCAACTGCTTGGGAGGCTAAGGCAAGAGAATTGCTTAAGCCCAAGAGTTTGAGGTTGCTATGAGCTGTGACACCATGGCACTTACCAAGGGCAACATAGTGAGACTCTGTCTCAAAATAAATAAATAAAATAAAATAAAATAAAAAGGTGAGGGACAGGAAAATTCTTCATGAAGGAATGTCAGCTAAAAAATGTAAAAGGGGCTCGGCGCCTATAGCTCAACCAGCTAAGGCGCCAGCCACGTACACCTAAGGTGGCGGGTTC
>NW_003852687.1:87669-91252 GCF_000181295.1 Otolemur garnettii
CAGGAGACTCGCTTGAGCCCAGGAGTTGGAGGTTGCTGTGAGCTGTAATGCCAGGGCACTCTACCCAGGGGGACAGCTTGAGGCTCTGTCTCAAAAAAGGATAAATAAATTTAGAAAATTACCATTTTATAACACCAATATGCTAACTGGTAGAAGAAAGGACATCAAAAGGTACTGGCCCACTGGGAGGAGGCTGCAGGGACACAGGAGTCTCACACGTGCAGTCTCCAGGCACATGCAGCACTCGTGCTGGAAATGTACGGTCCACGTCTGATTAGGAAGAATCAGTCCAAAGAATCCAGAATGTGAACAAGTGACCTATATATGCTCTGCAAAGTACATCTTGGAGAAGAGGGGAAGGGTGGGAGACTGCTTTAGACCAAGAATAACCCATGAAACTTCATCAGATCATGCACTGGAAACAAAACAAAGAGTTACAAAGACTTCTTTGGAGCCAGGCATGGTGGCTCATGTTTATAATCCTAGAACTCCGGGAGGCTGAGATGGGTGGATTGCTTGAGCTCAGGAGTTCAAGACCAGCCTGAGTAAGAGCAAGACTTAGTCTCTACTAAAAACAGAAAAACTAGCTGGGCGTTGTGGCAGGTACCTGTAGTCTCAGCTACTCAGGAGGCTGAGGCAAGAAGATCACTTGAGCCCAAGAGTTTGAAGTTGCTGTGAGCTATGATGACACCATGGCACTCAACCCAAGGTGACAGAGTGAGATTTTGTCTCAAAAAAAAAAAAAATTTTTTTTGGGGGGGGACAACTGGGATATCACTGAATCAATGATGATCATCTTAGGTATGCTAAGGATATTGTGGGCTGTGGGGAAGACCAGCTCTCTTTTAAGGAACATTACGGTACCCTAAAGGGCCTAGCTGGAAAGTGGCGAAGTGTCTGATGGTTTGACAAAAGAGAAGAGACACGTAAAGAAAGAAGAGAGGAGGGAGAGAGGCTGGGAGAGAGGGATAAAGAATATGGCAAGATGTTAAAAGCTGATGAACCAAGTTTAGGAGCCTAGGGATATTCACCATACTCTCAATTTTTCTATGGGTTTGGACATCTTCTAAATCAATTTAAAAAAAAAGAAGAATACAATCCTATAAGTAACATTCTCAGGCTAGAGGTGTAGCAAAGAAGACATTTATTCTCAGTTTCCAGTAACTCTGGCGAGCAGAAGAGAATGCTGGGCATCTTGCATGCCCTCTCTGGCTATTTCCCCCAGGAAGGTGACTGAGCAGTAAAGGGTGGGGCAACTCAAGCCAGAAAAGAGATGGTGAGACCAAGAGGCACACCAGGACGGAAGACACGCTGACAGCCCCTTCTAGCCGGCACTGCGTTCCCAGGCCAAGGCTCCCTGTTTGGAATGGCTGTCACACAGCTGCTCAAAGAACCTGCTGTGTGGAGTTATTTGTGATACAGAATTAGAAGAGGATCAACACAGCATTTTCTTCTTTGAAACATCAGTTACACCTACTCTTTCTTTATAATAGAATATTTTAATGAGATTTTACTTTTATAACTCAATGGAACAGATGTAGGATATGTCAAAAATAACTAAACATTTTAAATAAATTCCATTTATTTACAAAAGCAATCTAATACCTGATCTGTATTCATGAAGGAGGGAGAGAACGAAGCCTATGCACTAGTCAGACCTGTTCCTTTCATTCCCATCAAGCCTCTCAGGACTATTCTGGCTCCTGCACAAGAGCCAGCATCTATTTTTATTGCTTTCCTTCATGGATCTTTACATTACAGCAGATGGAGCTGTGTTTCAGAATTGCATAATCTCAGATTCCAGATATAGGTAGTATGTCAGACCCACTTAGCTACCTGATTTTCATACATTATTCACATACTGTTTGAAATGCCATCGTAAAAATACTGACTCTCAATCTCCGTAATAGCTCTCCATTTTTGGCTCCTGGCTCATAAACCTAATAAGGTTCTCATGCTTCATTTTCTTTCTTTCTTTTTTTTTTTTTTGCTTTCATAAATGTATTCAATCAATTCTTAAACCAAGACACAGACCCTGTTAGCAGAGTGTGGATGCAACCTAGACATACTCTCCAGTCACCTGGAGACCAAGAGGAAGGCATTTCACTCACAGGTGGGGATACCATGTAATTTTCAAAGAATCCAAAGCAGTTCCTATTCTTTCCACACCTATGTTTTCTTCCAGTACAACAAATTATATTTTAATTCTGCCTAACAGACCTTCTTCATTATCAGATAAATTTGACAGTAGCAGCGCAGTCCTGGTGCTGTTCACAGTAATAGACACTGTTGGGTAACTTCTAACAAATCCGGCCTGACCCTGAAAGTGGCAGCCATGGGCAGCAGTTCAGGAGAGCTGAGTGAGGAGTGGGAAAGGGTGAAAGGAGAGGACCATCCTCCAACTCTCACAACACTATTCAAGTTGAGGTGGCAGTTGAATCCCAAAGCCTAGAAGTTCATTGTTAAACAAGGAGATTACCCAGAGATTAAGACAACACCTTGGCTCTGGCAATGTAGGCTGAGCCTCAGCCCAAGTACAAACAGAAGCTGGAGAGGGAGGCTTACTGGAACATGTTTAGAAAATTCTCTTACTTCCTGGGGTTTTATGCAAACTCGGTCCTTACCTTGGAATTCAACATAATTTCCGGAGCCCTGTACCAACGCGTGGCTACATACTCTGTCAGGAACCCTGTGTGATCATGGTCTGGATCTGCAACACGGGCCAGGCCAAAGTCACAGATCTAAGAGAAGAAAACAAAAAAACAAAAATCAAGATGCTTTCTTAGAAATTCTAACCAGCTTCTTATCAAAACATCACAAAAATTAAGAAAATAGTAATAATAATGATAAAAAGTAGTTTGCACCATTACTATATGGCAGATTACTTTTCCAGGAATTCTACAAACCTATTTTTTGATCTTCCCAACAATCTGAAAGGCGGCAGTGACAATCCATATATCAGAGTCTAGGACACAGACTGAAGGAGTCTTTAATAGGACACAATTTATTATCTGCTTAGCACAAAGCAATCTCACTTTGGTGTTTGACAACGGCTGTTCTGGGTAAAGTCAACACTGGGCCCTTCTTCAGGCCCATCCTGCGGGAGCGCCGGGATTGCTGGGAGGATGGGAACTGACCCTTTACTCTCCAGACTCTGCCTCCTTCCAGTCTTCTACTCAGTCCATGAATATAAGTATTTCCAAAGATTCTTCCCACTTCCCTTCCCTTTCAAGTAGTCACATCTATTTCCAAAGCTTTAAAAGAAAGTTTCATGTGCTGAAGACATACCTTTTAAAAACATGTTTAAGATGCTCAATTGTGTCTAGAATTTTTTTTTTTTCTTAATACCCAGCTTCTTATTTCTTATTGACTCACAAAATCACTTGCTGGCCTTTTGTCGCTTGGCTCTCCAACACCATGGGGCTACTTGGGATCAAGGAAGGACTTTGCTAGACTCCAACATATACAAGATATCACTCTAATGCATTTAGTCCCACACAACTACAAGACATTTTAATTCTTTACTTCTTTGGAGAACTAACTCAAGTGAGAGACACGTTAACAAAAATAGGTCAGGGCTCAG
>NW_003852687.1:91465-92767 GCF_000181295.1 Otolemur garnettii
AGGCACCAGCCACATACACCTAAAGTGGTGGGCTTGAGGCTCCGTCTCAAAAAAAAAAAAAAAAAAAAAATAGGTCAGAGTATCGTAGAAGGCAGCTTGGAGTACAGACTATTTTGGAGGCCTAAAATGGGGCATAGAAGAAAGTCTAAGAGATCTTCAGAGGACTTGGAGTCTGTCTGGATAATAGTCTCTGCTTAGATATCCCATAGTTGAAGGCTTCAATAATTCAAAAAGATTCCATTCTCTTTCCAGTATCTTCCTCTAGCCTTCCCCATCTTAGAGGCCAGCATCACCAGGGGGCATCTTTCATTCTACAGGCCTGACCATTTGCTCCTGCTGCAGCAGCTGAGAAAAGCTGCACAGCTGTTGTGCAGAATTCCCCAGTCTCCTGAGACACCATCAGTACATCCTCAAGAGGGGCCAAGAGTGATCTGCTTCTCCAGGGACTCCTCCGCAGACCACTTTCCATGCTCACAGGGTGGTACAGTGAAGAAATACTGTCTTCCCTGACTACAGCTCCAGATCCCAGCCACTGTGCTCCCTCAGCTAACATCACCTCCCCTCCCTACCCCAGGCCCTTCTTGCAAAGCTGGATTGGCTTGCCATTACATCTCACAGTAATCACCAAACTCTCAGAGGAGCTAGTTTGAGGCATGGCTCTAAGCTTTTGAGGGGGATCAGAGTTAATTTCTAACTTCTGACTGGATCTTGAGACTTTTCAATGTACATTTGTTTCTTTAGAGACTTTTCTACCAATTCCTGTGAAGTTAAACTGCAGGAAGAGTCCCAGTACTCATCCTCAGGAGAGTCATAAGCAACATGATGTCCAGTGGCACAATTTCTAATTCAGAAAAGCAACAAACGAACTCTTTCTTCTTTTCTCTGAAGGGGAGGCCTCTGGCCACTCAGAGTCCTCACTTGTCATGCTGGGTTATCACCATTTCATTTGAATCACAAAACAAATCTCAGATAGATTAAAAAAAAAAAACCCAGAAGGTAAGAAATCAACAGATCAATGAAGCCAAGGATTGAGGCTGATATTCTGACATTCCTTTAGTATTTACAGTCAAAGAAATGGGAAGTTGTACATCAGAAAGCTCGATCAGATTCTTACATTTCTATAAAGATAGCTATAAAGGCTGTGAATTTAAATTTAAACCTAGATGTGGCAGACTGTATTCTCTAAAGAGGGCCACACCAAAATAACCTAGTCCCCATGGTCATCTTACAAACTCTTCAGCTAAACCTCTATTAAGAGGTGGAATCCATCTTCCATTCTCTTGAATCTGGGTGAAATATATA
>NW_003852687.1:92813-113364 GCF_000181295.1 Otolemur garnettii
TTTTTTTTATAGACAGAGCCTCAAGCTGTTGCCCTGGGTAGAGTGCTATGGCATCACAGCTCACAGCAACCTCCAACTCCTGGACTTAAGTGATTCTCTTGTCTCCGCCTACCAAGTAAGCTAGGACAAGTGCCTGCCACAGTGTTGGGGTATTTTTTGGTTGCAGCCATCACTGTTGTTTGGCGGGCCCAGGCTAGCTTTGAACCCGCCAGCTCAGGTGTATGTAGCTGGCGCCTTAGCCGCTTGAGCCACAGGTGCTGAGCCCTGGGTGAATCTTTTAAACTAATACAATGTACTGTAAGGAAATCCTGTCTTCCCTGGCTACACCTGCTATACTGTAAGTGATGCTGTATGACTTCTGAGGGTACATCATAAAATGCAATATGGCTTCTATCTGGCTCACTTCTAGGGTACTCAGAACCCTCTGCCCTAGTTGTGAGGAAGCCCAGGCCACATGGGTCACATACAGGCATTCCTGCCAGCACCAGCTGCCAAGCACATGAGCAGTAACTCCAGCCCCTCCATTTGCATCCTCTAGCTGAGGCACTGGAAAGAGACCAGCTGCCCCTGCTGCACCTTAACGGAATTCCTGACCCACAGAAACTATTTTAGGTCACTATATTTTCAGGCAATTTTTCATACAGCAAGAGAAAACTAATACAGTGATATTAGGTAGAGTGAGAAGGACCCAGGTGAATTGATGCTGGAAAAAAATATTTTTCTAAGACTGAGTCTCACACTGTCATCCTACGTAGAGTGTTGTGGTGTCATAGCTCACAGCAACCTCAAACTTTTGGGCTCAAGTGATCCTCCTGCCTCAGCCTCCTAAGTAGCTGGGACTGTAAGTGCCTGTCACAACACCTGGTTAGTTCTTCTATTTTTAGTAGAGACAACGTCTTGTTCCCGCTCAGGCTGGTATTAAAACTCCTGACCTCAAGCAATCCACCTGCCTTGATCTCCCAGAGAGCTAGTAATACAGGTGTGAGCCACCACACTGAGCCTGATGCTGAAATACTGAAGAGATATCAGCCACGGAAAGACCTGGGGAGACAAGACCAAACCCCTGGACAAAGAACCAGCACAGTATCTCTGAGGGTGGGAGTGGGACACTAGCTGGCACCTCCCAAACAGCCCTTGAATTGGCTGCTTTCCCTGTATCTCAACTGGATTGCTTTAGTATGAACTCAGTCTGTCTGGATTTAGGAAAAGTTTCCTCCCTCCTGCAATCTAATTCATCCTCTGAATTCCTGCCTAAGTGTTATTTTTAAAACCTAAGTCATCTCTCCAGGTCAAAAGTTTTTAACCAATCTTCTCTGCCTACTGAATGAAAAACAAATTATTTAAGCATGACTCCCAAGACCGTTTTCAAACTACCACTATCTTCCCCATCTCCTATCTCTTACCATCACTTCTGTTCCCACATTTGATCCTATCTACTCTAGACCTACATGCCCACCCTCAACTGTGTAATACCACCTCAATTATATGCCTCTATCTATGCCATTACCGTACCTTAAATACTCAGCTGGAAAGTTTCCTTTTCTGAGAAATTTCCCAGGAATCAACACCACCCCCAAAAATTAACCTGTCACTTTCCTGAACTCTCCCACTATTCTGTTAGACTTACATTAAAGCACCCAACCACAATCCACGATAATTAACTGTTAAATGCCTTTCTTCCCAGCTAGAATGTAGGTCCTGAGAAAAAGGGAATACTTGACTTACTTTTTATTTCTAAGTGTACATTCAAAATTTGGAGAATAAATGCCCTACCTTGAATGTTTACAAGTACAGGATACAAAACAACTGGGGTGGATTAATTAGCAGACTGTACCAATGATCGTTTTTTCAAATGTCTCAATAACTAATAATCTTTTAAAAATAAAAATCAGGGTACAAAGTACCAGGGTTAATATCTCACATGAATAATTAAAAATGTTAATAAAATTGTATTTTTCAAAGTATACATTTTTTTTTTTTGAGACGGAGTCTCACTATGTCACCCTGGGTAGAGTGCCATGGCATCACAGCTCACAGCAACCTCAAACTCTTGGGCTTTAGTGACTCTCTTGCCTCAGCTCCTCAAGTAGCTGGGACTACAGGTGCCCACCACAACGCCCAGCTATTTTTTGGTTGTAGTTATCATTGCTGTTTGGCAGGCCTGGGTTCAAACCCGCCAGCTCCAGTCTATGTGCCCAGCACCCTAGCCACTGAGCTACAGGTGCTGAGCCTCAAAGTGTAAATATTAAGGGAGGAAAAATTAGAATAGCATTCCTTCATGAGGAAGGACAAGCTAAGCTATCACTATGAATAAGCCTCTTTCTTTAAAATTAAAGAAACATGTAGCTGTTCTTACTTACGCCTTTCCCCCAAGAAATCCACAATAAGCAGGGTCATGCAACATTAAGGATCCCCAGGGGGTGGAGAGAGACACAGCAGCCTGGTAGAGGACAAAGTATCCAAGTAGAGTTAGAAGAGTCTCAAAAATCTGGACATGGAATGGACCTGGTGGCTGATACCTGTAATCCCACAGCTTTAGTAAGCCATGATAAGAGGATGTCTTGTGCCCAGGAATTTGAAGTTATAGTAAGCTATAATTGTGCCACTTCAATCTAGCCTGAGTGACAAAGCAAAACCCTCTTTAAAAAAACGACAGTGGATGTGGATGTGGTCTGTGTGTGAGGTGAGAGGTGAGCTCATGTAGGGGAGGCAGTGGCAGCCCATCCAGGGACTGGAATCCCAAAAGGATGACTGTACAAATCAATTTTATTGGGAGCTACAAAAGCATGACTTTTCTTTTTTTTATTTTGAACCTTTCTCTTAACCCATCCCCCCTTCCTCACGATGAGATCTTCAGGAGATCTCGTAATTTCACAATTCTATTATTAAACAAAAAGACTTTGCCCTATTATTTAAAAATACAGTCCTGTGAAACCTCAACTTGGAACAAACTTTAGACATTTTTTTTTTTAATTGTTGGGGATGCACTGAGGGTACAAGAAACCAGGTTACACCGACTGCATTTGTGAGGCAAAGTCCCTCTTACGATTGTGTCTTGCCTCCAGCATGACTTTTCCATTATTCCTTTTCCATTTATAAGCTGCCATTCTTCTTAAAGGGCCATGGCTCATCAACTGGGATATCTATCTACCCTGAGCCTAGTGACTGCCATCTGGAAAGGCAGGGAAGATGTTGGTTTCCCTTAACTAATTTTCATAATGAGTCGGTGTAAAGGGAACCATGTTTTATCATTTGTGTCACCCACATCTAGTGGAGGGCATCTAGTGAAGGGCATAGGACTAGTAGGTTCTCTAAAATTACTAATTATAATTAAAAAAAATAAACAGGGAGATGTGAGCCAAAGACTTTTAAAAGATTGCACAACTCCATTCATGATTATCAATGAAAAGCTCAGGAGATTTTTTTGAGAAGGTTCTCTGAACACTACAATACCAAAGACTAACCAAATACTCATGCATTAAACAGTACACTGCCAAGGCTACAAGATAGAAAAGCAATAGTACTCAGTATAATTCCATACAAACTAGGACATAGTACAAGAGAACACAATGACCTATCAACTTTGGCACCTGTTGTATAAATTCAAAAAAAAATTTTTTTTAAACAAAGGAATCCGGCTCCACACCTGTGTTCAGTGGTTAGGGCGCCAGCCACATACACTGGGGCTGGTGGGTTCAAACAGTGCCCAGGACTGTTAAACAACAATAACAACTACAACAACAACAACAAAATAGCCAGGCACTGTGACAGGCACCTGTAGCCCCAGCTACTTGGGAGGCTGAGGCAAAAGAATCGCTTAAGCCCAAGAGTTTGAGGTTGCTATGACGCGACAGCACTCTACTGGGGGCAACATAGTGAGACTCTGTCTCAAAAAAATAAAAAAATAAATAAAAAATCTCCAAAGGAACTGCCAAAGACACGTTTCATTTTGTATCTTTCAGAGTCCTCTCTCATAAGCATAGCTAGAGCTTTCATATCCTGTGAACTCAGCATCCTGTGACTCCTCCTGGATTTCTGTGAGGTCGGCCTAGTAAATGAGGATACAGACTGGTATAGACAACATCCCACTGGTAGTTCTGCATATGCTAGTGAACCTCCAAATAGGGTCTGTAACCCTTGTATGTTCCTGTGACCCTGAGAGATCAACATCTATTGGTTCTCAGGGCGTTGGATAATCAGTGTAAACCATGTTTTTGGGAACTAAAGAGAAAGGTTTCCATTGGCCTTGATTGGTACCAGAACCAAAACTTAAAGGTCTAAGACACTGAGAATACCTGACATCATGAGGACTTAAGAGTAGGCAAAACTTTATTAACACAGAAGCCAATGGAAGAAGAAAGGACAGAACTGCCTGCTTAGAAATTCAAAGGACCTACTTAACAAATCATTCAGATCATGGCAACGGGGCATGTGAGACAGGCATCATAGTTCCCACAAGGCACTACGGATGTGAGTTATGTGCAGTGTCCCAATGCTCCAGCAAACAAGACTCTCATCCTCACTGGTGCTCTCTGAACTGTGACATGTGCACGTGAACGGCCGTGCACTCTGTGCTGCTTGGACTCGTTCACTGTGACAGATCAGTGACTGCAGTGACACACTGTACTCAACTTTGAAATGAGATTCACTTCTCTCACATTTATACCAGTGTGAATGATACACACTCCGTATGTCCATTTTAAAAACGTGAGTGGACTAACTACTTTAAATATCTAAAATATCCTGTTCTGTTTCTAACTCTGTATGTTAACTTGAGTTTTGAAAACAATGCCTTGATTGTGCCAATGGCCATCAACTCGTGTATAACAGAGTGCGTGCGTGCGTGTGTGTGTGTGAGTAAATTTTGGTAAGTAAATAAAACAGCCATAAGCCCATAAAAAGTGAAGAGATAACTGAAACACAGTCTGATTCTGTTTGTTTTATTCTTAAGGATAAATATTTTCATGCAAAAGTAAGAGCCACTCTTTCCAGAAAAAGAACATACTTAAAAATATTGATTGAAAATGTCTCTCCCCAAACCAAAACAATCTGCCATAACAGGGATGTGAGAAGAAACCAAAAGAAAAAAGATAAGGAGACATAAAAATATTCACTGTAATTTCTCAAGAAAATCAGTAAGAGAGCCAGGCATGGTAGCTCATGCCTGTAATCCTAGCACTCCTCTCAGGAGGCCGGGGCAAGTGGATTGCTTGAGCTCATGAATTCAAGACCAGCCTAAACAAAAGCGAGACTCCATCTCTACTAAAAATAGAAAAACTGAGGCAAGAAGATTGCTTGAGCCCAAGAGTTGGAGGTTGTTGTGACCTATAACACATAGCACTCTACCTGGGGCGACAGCTTGAGACTCTGTCTCAAAAAAAGAAAGAAAAAAGAAAAGAAAATCAGTAAGAGCTAAAAAAGTAGAGTGGCAATTCCTAAAAGTAACCTCATTTCTTTTGGGCTCCCTCGCCTTTTAGCTGCAGAATCCCAGGGAAAAGAGCTGGTTACATCCCATGTGGAAAGACCTACACCAGAAGAATCCTAAGAGGTGAGAGTCCAACCCACACACATCTGATAAAGAAAGCTTATCCCACAGCATCTCCCTGGATACTGGCCACTCTGCTTCATCATCCAGTGACAGCACATAAGCTGACCACGTGATGACAAAACTCGCTATCTTTTTTAGATAGCTCCACAAAGTTCTCCAAGATCAGCTTCCCAGCAAGCTCTCCAGCTTCCTGTCAGTGAGGTCCTATTACTCAAACGCTGCAGCCCCGGAGAGGAGGATTTAATGTTTTGTGGAGCAGTGCCTTACCTTTTTTTTTTTTTTAATTTATTTTTAACTTTTTTTGTAGTGCTTTACTTCTTATTTCTATTTCTGTTGTTCCTTCTTCGTATGATACCCTATGACCAATACAGCTGCTCACCTCCTACAGAAAAGCCTGCCCTTCCTCAGAGGGCTAGCATGGGTACCAATTTCCCCTTGCCACCACTCACAGGCCCGGCCAGAACTAGCTCCCTCTCTCCTTTGTATTTATACACCACTCTTTTCTTTATCTCAGTTACAACACAGATTGTTACAATCATCATACTGTCTACCAGATTCTGACCTGTTTTCAGATTTCAGGGGCAGTCACTCACCTCCCTTGCCTGGCACACCTTACAAGCATTCCACAGGAATACTGAACTGAAACCCAAGAAATGATTATTACTGTATACGCTTGTGAAATGGCTTTATCAAGATGCCACACAATTCCCCCATTTAAAGTATACAATTTGATGGGGTTTAGTATTATAACAGGGTTATACAATCATTACCACTATCCAATTTGAGAACATTTTTTTTCCATTCCTCTCTCAGTCTTACCAGCCCTAGATAACCACTCATCTACTAGCTCTATGGATTTGCATATCCTGAATATTTCAAATAAATAGCACCATCCAATCTGCAGTCTCTGTGACTGGCGTCTTTCACTGACGTAATCACACAGTCATCCACATTACAGCATCATCAGTATTTCACTCCTTTTTATTCCATCCTAGTGGGTATGAAATTATATCTCATTGTGATTTTGATTTGCATTACTCTACTCCTATGTAAAGCATCTTTTCATGTGCTTATTGGCCATTTGCCTTATTTAGAGAAATGTTTATTCAGATCTTTTGCCTATTTTTTAATTGGGCTATCTTTTCTTAATTACCAAGCTGTAAGAGTTCTTTAGATATTCTAGTTATAAGTTCCTTATCAGATACATGACTTGTAAATATCTTCCTTCATTTTATGGGCTGCCTTTTCCCTTTCTTGATGGTTTGCTTTGTAGTACAAGTGTCTAATCTTGATAGAATCCACTTATCTTTTTTCTTTTGTTTATTTTCTTTTGTTTGTTTTCTTATGATTTCAGTGTCATTCTAAGAGGCTCTGCCTACCACAAGATTTCCAAGATTTACTCCCATGTCTTCTAAGAGGATTAAAGTTTCAGCTCTTTAAGTTCTTTGATCCATTTTAAATTAACTTGCTCATTCTTTTCCATGACTATTGAATTTACCCAGCATAATTTGTTGAAAAGACTATTTTTTCTTTTGAGATAGGGTCTTGCTCTATTACCTCAGCATGAGGATGACAGTACCATCATAGCTCACTGCAGCTCAAATGCTGACCTCAAGTGATTCTCCTGCTTCAGTCTCCAAAAGTGCTAGAATTATGGGTGTGAGCCACTGTACTCAGCCTAAAAGGACTATTCTTTCCTCAATGAATGGCTTGGTGCCCTTGTCAAAAAACAGGTGACCATAAACACGGTTTATTTATGGACTCTCATTTCTAATCCACTGATCTGTATGTTTATGCTTATGCCAGAAGTGAACTCTCTTGATGACCGTAGTTTTGCTATGAGCGATCCCCCTAGCTCAGTTTCCAAAGTAGCTAGCACTATAGGCAGGTGCCATGCCCATCTCACTTTTTTTTTTTTTTGAGAGATAGGGTCTTGGTATGTTGTCCAGACTGTTCTCAAACTCCTTGCTTTAAGCAATCCTCCTGCTTTTCCCTCCCAAAGTGCTGTGATTATGGGCATTAGCCACTGTGTCCAAACTGTGATAAGTTTTTTTTTTTAATTGTTTGGGATTCATTGAGGGTACAAACTGTAGTAAGTTTTGAAATTAGGAATGTTTCAGCTATTCTTGAGTTCTTGAATTTCTATAAGAATTTAGGATCAGCCTGTCAACTTCTGCAAAAAAAAACCCATTGAGGCTTTGATAGAGGAGATTATAGTTAACCTGTAGATCAATTTGAGGAATATTGTCATCTTAATAATATAAAGTTTTATGATCAATTACAAAGTTTTATAAACAAGGGATGTCTTTCCATTTATTTAGGATTTCTTGAATTCTGTACATTTTTATTAGACTGAATCTATATCCCATCATTCCATCTAAGACATCTATAGATCTCCCCCACCTCAAGCTCTGTCACCTATTAAAATGGAAATATATAAATGCTATACATTTTTTTTTTTTTTTTTTGAGACAGAGCCTCAAGCTGTCCCCCTGGGTAGGGTGCTGTGGCATCACAGCTCACAGCAACCTCCAACTCCTGGACTCAAGCGAGTCTCCTGCCTCTGCCTCCCAAGTAGCTGGGACCACAGGCACCCGCCACAACGCCGGGCTATTTTTTGTTTGCAGCCGTCATTGTTGTTTGGCGGGTCCGGGCTGGGGATTAGGTGTATGTGGCTGGGGCCTTAGCCGGTTGAGCTACAGGCGCCGAGCCATAAATGCTATACATCTTCAGGATAACTCTGAGGACCGTGCAGGTTCTTGGGTTTTCATTTTATTTGAATGCCTTATTAGGTATTAAAGTCAGTGAGGTTAAGTTTTCTGCTTATTTCTGAGTGTTTTTCATATGAAGTTTATTGAAGAAAAAGGTCACCAATGAAAACAGATGGCTTTAAAACTTATATGTATATGATCCTATTTATCTACATAAAGAGTAATGACAGGACAGGGATAACTTTGGAGAAAACATGCCCATTTGTTGTAATGGTTAGTTATTTCTGGGGCAGAAGGAGCAATGGGATGAGGGAAGACTAGCATTCTTTACTAGTTAGTATTTTCGCCATAAAAATGTTTTCATGTATTTCTGGCAGAACTTTCAAAACAAATAATGATAAATGTAAAGATGCCACAGTAAAAACTACACCTGGGTTTTTTCAGTACGCAGCACCCTACCAGGAAACAAACTGGCTGACCTTGAGATCACAGGTGGTGTTGAGCAGCAGGTTGGAAGGCTTGAGGTCACGATGCAAAACATTAGCTGAATGGATATATTTTAACCCTCTGAGGATCTGGTAAAGAAAATAGCAGATATGGTCATTGCTGAGGTGTTGTGTCTTCAAGAGCTTGTAAAGATCTGTTTCCATGAGGTCCTGTACTATGTATCTGTTTGGACAGGTTAAGGTAAAATATCAATTAGCTGGTTACACTTAGCCAAACGCTGAAAACAAAATGCACCCTCTCCCTTTACCCTCTTTGCAAACAGTCCACTGTAAGGCCCGTGGGAAAGGAGAGACTGATGAAACTTTGCAGACCTTCACAGAGGCTCCAAAGTTGTCAGCTCTTTTTAGTCCCGTGAGATAATGTGCATTATATCTGCCTGACATGGCCAGTTATGAGCCTACACTAAGACCAGAAACAGGCTACTGTAGAAATACTGGCCAATCCTGAAGTCTCAATCTCCTTGTTCCCTTGTTTGCCATCAACAAACCTTATTTAAGGCTTGATGGGAAAATCCCAAGTGTGGTGCCCAGTGACCATCGTATACTCCCTCCTCTCTGTGGCCCAGCAACAGCCCATAACGCCACCGTGCTCTCCTCTTTTCCTGCTCCTGCTCCTCCTCCTCCTCTCCCAATCTCCTCAAACAGTCCACATAAAACTTCTGGAAATACAGGTCCAGGACCTTTGATAGAGGAGATTATAGTTAACCTGTAGATCAATCTGAGGAATATCATCATCTTAATAATATAAAGTTATATTATTAAGGTCCAGATACAGACTGCTACTACTAAATCCAACCCTAAGTCTATTTTCTTGGCTGTTCAATTAATGTTACCATACTAAATAAAGACGACTCTCGGAAGTCGTGCTAAGAAGGGGTTTGGGCTAGTTTTGCTCCCCTTGCTTTCTTGCTAACCCACATCTCTAAGAACCTAAAACTGTAACTACAGCTACCTTCTTTCTTAAATTATAAAGGGTTTTAACCTTTAACTTCAACATACTATTACTTCATTTAGCATTTTAAAAATTCATTTCTGTGTAGACTCTATTCTCTATCCCCAACAGATTCATGTTAGATGAGACACAGCATGGAATTCAAACGAAACATGACATAAAAATCTATCATCTGAAAGAAGCTTGTTTTTATGATAAAAGGTAAAGAAGGAGGATCACAGGTGGTAGAAGCAGGAGGCATTTCACTTTAAATATCACTACAACTTAACAGAGCAGTTTAAAAATGGAAAGGGCTGCCTAGAGACCGTGAGCTGCCACTCCCTGGAGGGTGGGTGGAATGCAAATTGGACAAGCTGGTGGAATGCTGTGCTAGTCTTTTTCTTTGCTGGCAGATTCTCTTCAATACACTTAACCCTTCTATCTTCCAAACATAGCCTTTACCTAGACAGCATCTTCTGGACCTGCTGAGTCCAGATTTTTATTTATTTATTTACTTATTTTTTCCAGTTTTTTGGCCAGGGCCAGGTTTGAACCCATCACCTCCGGTATATGGGGCGGTGCCCTACTCCTTTGAGCCACAGGCCAGATTTTTATACATATATGAAAGTTGAATTATGGTAGCAATATGTATGTGTATATATATATTGCACTCATATACAATGTATGCAATATACCTGCCTGAGGTGGCTAGTTATGGGCCTAGACTAAGACCAATGCAATACATTGTATGTGCAATGTATTTTTTTTTTTTTTTTACGAGACAGAATCTCACTTTGTTGCCCTCCTAGAGTGCCTTGAAATCACAGCTCAAAGCAACCTCCAGCTCTGGGCTTAGGTGATTTTCTTACTTCAAACTCCTGAGTGGCTGGGACTACAGTCCCCAGACACAACGTTGTGCCTGGCTATTTTTTTTTGCAGTTTGGCCAGGGTCAAGTTCAAACCCACTACCCTCATATATGGGGCCAGCACCCTACTCACTGAGCCACAGGTTTTGAGCAAACTTGCACTTTGTCGCCCTCAGCAGAATGTCGTGGCGTCATAGCTCACAGCGACCCCAAATTCTTGGGCTCAAGCAATCCTCCTGCCTCAGCTTCCCAAGTAGCTGCAACTACAGGCACCCACCACACCACCTGGCTAGTTTTTCTATTTTTAGTAGAAATGAGGGTCACAATTTTGCTCATACTGGGGTCAAAGACCTAACCTCAAGCAATCCACCCTCCTTAGTTTCCCAGAGTATTACGATTACAGGCATGAGCCACAGAGCCTAGCCCAGTCCAGATTTCTAACTGTCAGTCATAGTTCATCATATAACTTCAGAAACAGACAGGCCTTAAAGATCCTAAGGGCTAATTTCTTCATTTCAAAGATGAGAAAACTGACACCTAAAGATGTGATATGACGTCTAAGACCAGAACAGTCCTGATTTTACATACCAAGGCATCCTCTTTCTTCATCTACTACTCTTTCCTTTCCCTATCTTTTTTTTTTTTTTTTGTAGAGACAGAGTCTCACTTTATTGCCCTCGGTAGAGTGCTGTGACAGCGTCACACAGCTCACAGCAACCTCCAACTCCTGGGCTTAGGTGATTCTCTTGCCTCAGCCTCCCAAGTAGCTGGGACTATAGGCACTCGCCACAACACCTGGCTATTTTTTTGCTGTGGTTTGGCCGGAGCTAGGTTTGAACCTGCCACCCTTGGTGTATGAAGCCAGCGCCACCCGCTTTCTCCATCTTAACAAATCGTTTCCTGAATGAAAAAACATGACTGAAGAGGGCAGTGCCTGGGGCTCAAAGGAGTAGGGTGCTGGCCCCATATACAAGAGGTGGCAGGTTCAAACCCAGCCCCAACCAAAAAAAAAAAAATGCAAAAAAAAAAAAAGACTGAAGAAACATAGACTTATTTCTATAACTACACCTAAAGAAAAATCTTTACAGAAATTGAAAGAGAAAATATTGGACTTACCTACTGACAACTGATTAAACAAATCAGAGAAAAACTTTAAATGATGCAATGTTATGGCAAATGGGGAGCAAATTACAATCTATATATTCAATCTATATAACATGCTTTATGAAGTTTTCCTTTGCCTAAGTAGAGGAAATTTCAAGTTAAACAGCGTGTACCAAAAAAGTATATACACAGTTTAAGAGAGGTTACCTTTTTCTAAGTTGAACTGAATTATGGCAACAATGTGTAATATGACATTTGCTCAAAAGATAGCATTAATCAAATGTATCCCTGTATCAACATGTAACAAGCAGGAAATGGATAGCTTTCTTTTTAAGACAGTCTCATTTCACTGCCCCCGGTAGAATGCCATAGCATCACAGCTCACAGCAATCTCAAACTCTTGGACTCAAGCGATTCTCTTGTCCCAGTCTCCCAAGTAGTTCGGACTACAGGCGCCCACCACAATGCCCAGCTATTTTTAGTGACAGGGTCTTGCTCTGGTGCAGGCTGGTCTCGAACCTGTGAACTCAGGTAATCCACCTGCCTCAGCCTCCCCAAGTGTTAGGATTATGGACGTGCCAGGCCTGAGGATAGTGTTTTCTCTCAGAATGTGCACACATATTTTTGGCTCCCTCTGTATTTATTCAACATGATGACAGGCAGTGGAATCAGCTAGCCGCCTGAAAAGGATACACATCTTTCATTTGCTCGATGGTTGGTGCTCGAATAATATCATTGATTCCAATGATGTTCTCATGTCTGAAGCGCAGTAAGATTTTTATCTCTCTCAGGGTTCTCTGGCAGTAGGTCTGGTGCTCAAAAGGACTGATTTTCTTGATAGCTACACGAACTTTGTTGACATTATCATAAGCAGAACTAAAAAAAAAGAGAGAGAGACGGCATTAAAAACAGCCCACCAGAATATCGTAGCAGAAAGAATGCAAAGTGGTAAAGTATTAAATTTTTAACACTCTGTGTAAACCCTGTTTCATACCTGTGAAAGGGGCATGTATATTACCACAAAAAGGAGTCAAGCAAGGGTGGATGGATGCAGCTGATTCAGAGAGCACACACTGAATATCATACTTAACAGAGGGCCCACCCCTCTGTTGATTGATGCCTGTTTTCACACACTCAGAAACACAGGTTCATGGCACACATACAAAAAGGCATTTTCTCACTGTCTTAAATAGCAACTGCATTCTGGTGAGAGTAATCACTTTTGCCTTCAAAACAATTGCCTGCTGTCTGTTATACTGAATTCCTCTGACTCAGCAGAAACATTCGAATGACCATCAACCACATCTTCATCTCTAACAAAATGGACCTAAGACGCTAACACCCTAATTACTTGTATCAACTTTCTCTTACTTGCAAAATGACATGACTATTTCTCCCCTCACCTCAAGAAATTGAACCAAGATGTTTGGATTGTTTTATAATAAAACCTAAGAAGTATGCATCGAAAAATACTTTTGTAGCAATAACATTAGGCCCAAGTTCTTTCCTTAAGGTCTGGCTTAACAGAATTCCAAGCATAAGCAATAACATAAATTACACCTTCAATTTTATGATAAAATTGAATCTTGAGTATTACTAGTATTCCTATCTTTATGATCAATATACTACTGAAATCTTTTCTGTAAGAGCTTGTCATTAATAAATGTCCACATCTGATCCAATGATCAAAGCAATGAAATAATACTGACAGGAAGTTAAGATACTTCTTGATTCCTCAGGGTAAGCACTAAAAATATAAAACATAAAGTTTGTGCTTCTACAATGATGTTTACCAGTCTAGTTACGCTAACATTCGTCTGATTCCACAAAAGACTGTGCTCTGAGAGGGACTTTGTCTCACTCAGCTCCAATTATCCCACAATGCCACTAATACACAGCACATAGAAGGCCCCAAATACTTTGAAATAAAATACTATTTTCTTATTTAAAAGGATAACAACTCAAATCTTATTTTGCTTTGGTCTGCTGCACAAGGGCCCAAATCAGTGACTTTCAGGTAGGCAGGCAAAGAGATAAATAATTCAATCAACCTTCAATAATTCAAATCATAGACCATAAGTTCAACAAGAGAAAGTATAATTAAAATAGCAGCAAAATACTGGTTTATACTCAACATTATAAACTTCTAGTTTTCCTGAAGAAAGTAGTTAAACAGGGCCATAAATTTGCTTCATGAAATTACAATCCAACAAGACTGCTAAAGGGAGGCGTTTATGGTAAAGCAATACTCAATCACGAAATGAAACACCAGGTCACCCCATCTTAGGTGAGAAAACATGAGATGGCCTTCGCCTGTCCCCACTTAGAAAGGTGCGCCTGTGGCAGTGAAGCCACCGTCTGTCTTACCTGGCCATTCTGCTCACACAAAGTCACCTGCTTCCCTCACAACTCTGTATTTGTAAGCTTCTCCTTGGACTTCTCAGTTCTGTTTTATATACTCATATTTAATTGTCCTGATACTCAGCAAGTAAATAGACTTATCATAGACATTCCGGTATCTATAAAATCACTTTGACATCACCAATCCTGTTTTGATTTCCTCTGAGAGTTTTAATCTTTGGTCATCCTCCTTTCATCCTGAACAACCACCATGCCACAGCCCTTTGCTACAAATGTGTTTCTTATAAACCATTTATGGTTGCAGTTTGGGATTTTACAAACTTTAGATGGGTTGTTTTAGGATTTATATATTTTATCGTAAATGATAAATTTGCTCTTTTCAAAAATAAAAGTCAAAGTTAAACATATTGTTCAGGGTTAAGAGGATGAAGAGCTTCCTAACTCATCCCTATAGGAGAAATACTCTTTAAATAAATAAGCTGGGTGTGGTGGCTCATGCCTATAATCCTAGTGCTCTGGGAAGCTGAGGGGCAGGGACACTGCTCAAGCTCAGGGGTTCTAGACCAGCCTGATCAAGACTATGTCTCTACAAAAAAAAAAACTTGTATTACATGCCTGTAGTCCCAACTACTAGAGAGGCTGAGGCAGGAGGACTGCTTGAGCTCAGGAGTTTGAGGTTGCTCTGAGCTATGATGACATCTCTGCCTCGGTAATAGAGACCCTGTCTCAAAAAAATAATACAAAACAGAATAAAACCTAGAATTGGGTATATTATTTAACACACACACACAGAGGAGACTTCTACTGAGCACTGGGTTAGTATCTTCTATGTACTGAGAAACAGCCTATTATTAGGACACAAAGGTTATAAATAATTCTCTCCCATTGAGGACCTCAAGACATTGAGAGCACCCAGTCATCTTAAATGAACACAGTCTCTAGTCTCAAATGAATGTGATCCCCATAAATTGTGGGGAATGGGAAGAGGCCAAGGTTAGAGGTGAACACACACTCCTCTCAGCTCTCTAAACAGAGAGGTTTCTGCTACTTGACAATACAAGGGAATTGACTATTAGCATATGCAACACAAATGAATTTCAAGTAATTATGCCGAGTGAGGCCAGAAGAAAGAAAGGTACTTCCATTTACATAAAATATAAACTAATCTATAGGAACAGAATCCAGAGCAGCAGGTTTCCTGGGAAGGGTGAGTCACCAAGGATAATAGGTAACTTGGAGGTGATGAGTATATTCACTATCCTAATTGTGTTGATGATTTCATGGGAATACATGATGTGTCCAAACTCATCCAATTTTATACTTTAAATATGTACGATATATTGTAAATTAATTACTTCTTAGCAATGTAGTTTAAGGGGGAAAAAAAGGAACCAGGGCTATTTGGATATAAGGCTCCTTCCAGAGGTGGTCTGGGTGGAAACGGAGATTTCTGAGTGTACTAACCAATAAAAGTGGGAGTCTTGAGGCCAGGCGGACTGCCTGAGATCACAGGTCTCAGACCCATCTAAGACAGAGTGAGACTCCGTCTCTAAAAATAGCTGGGCATTGTGGCTGGTGCCTCTAATCCCAGCTACTTGGGAGGCTGAGGCAAAAGAATTGCTAGAGCCCAAGAGTTTGAGTGTTTGAGGATGCTGTGAGCTGTGAAGTCAGCTGAAGGTGACCAAGTGAGACTCTATCTCCAAAAAAAAAAAAAAAAAAAAAGTGAGACTAGAAGTCCACAAAACTGGTGATTATTATTACTTTTAGAGACAGTCTCACTTTGTCACCCTTGGTAAGTGCTATAGCATCACAGCTCACAGTAACCTCCCACTCCTGGGCTTAGGCAATTCTCTTGCCTCAGCCTCCTGAGTAGCTGGGACTACAGGTGCCTGCCACAACGCCCAGCTATTTTTTTGTTGCAGTTTGGTCGGGGCAGGGTTTGAACCCACCACCCTCAGTATATGGGGCCTGTGCCCTACTCATTGAGCCACAGGCGCCACCCAAAACTGACAATTATTTAACTGATGTTTTGTAATCGCTTAGGGGAGAAAAGGGAACCAGCATGAGTCAATTATTAACAAGTCATGGTAACTTCATTTCCTGTTTTGATAGGGTTACAACAACAGGAGAGTGATGTGAGAGCTGTGGTGAATTCCAACCACACTTGTTAGGCACTTCTCATTTGTGAGACTTCATATTAGAATTGGCGGCAATGACAAATAATGATCTTGCTCATAATAAACTTGCAATTTAGTAAGGGAAGGAGACAGGAACACACAACATAATCTGCCTTTTATCATAGTAAAGAACTTCTAAAAGACAAGAAGCTGGGTAGTTTAGTTCCAAACAGAGTATTAAAGGAAGGATTAAAACAAGATGAAGCCTTTATAAGCCATATCCTGAATAATGAGAAGCTTCTATCAGAAACGTACAGACAAAGGAAAGCAAGAAGAAACACACGGAGAGAGAAACTGAGCTATTTGTGGGGACCCTGGCCCTTACCCAGCCACATCCCTTCCCATTAGGTTGTTTTGGGGCCAGCAGGGCTGTGCAGGCCTATGCCCAGGGTGTGCACCATTGTGCTGAGCCTGCAGGCAGTGAGCAACGTCCAAAGGCTCAGCTCACAGCGGCGGACAGTGCAGTGGCCAAGAAGGCAACAGGGCTTCTGGAACTGCTGGCACGGAAGTCTAAGAAGCCTAAGAATTCTCTATTTGAACCTGGCCTTCTAAGTCATTAATAAGGTCTACCATGGTGGGAGGAGAAAACATATTCTATTTAGTGTTTCTCATCTTAATTTTTTACAGTATGTGGGGTCCCATTTGTATTCTTGACCCAGGCCTTGCAAATATGAGAGGTGGGCTGGGATTTGCAAACTGAAGATGGGCGGTTATGAACATCCGGATTTAAAATCACAAGGGTGCCTGTGGGCAACTCATATGGAGGAGGCCACAGTTTGGCCTTCCAGCAGCATCAAGAGAGGCTGCAGTTGGGAATCCTCAATGGAAACCACAGTGGACAGCACTGCTGGAGTGAAGTGATGTGAAGAGAGATCTATGGAGAAAACTTAAGTGCAAATAAGCACGGGGAACTGAACATGGAAGGAATTAATGATAATGGAAGGAGAACCTTGTTGTCCAGCTCTGAAACCCATATGACAAAGAGAGTAAAGTCTCACAAGCCAAAGAAGGAAAGAGTTTCAAACAGGAAGGCCTGAGAGAGAGAGGAATGGAAGGCACTACTGACTCTGCACGAGATGGTGTGTGGTGACCTTGGCCTGAGTAAGTAAATGGAGGGAAGGGGGACAGGAGTGGAGAGTACAGTTATTTTTTTTTTTTTTTTTGAGACAGAGCCTCAAGCTGTCCCCCTGGGTAGAGTGCCGTGGCATCATTACAGCTCACAGCAACCTCCAACTCCTGGGCTCAAGCGAGTCTCCTGCCTCCGCCTCCCAAGTAGCTGGGACCACAGGCGCCCGCCACAACGCCCGGCTATTTTTTGGTTGCAGCCGTCATTGTTGTTTGGCGGGTCCGGGCTGGGGATTCGAACCCGCCACCTTAGGTGTACGTGGCTGGCGCCTTAGCCCGTTGAGCTATAGGCGCCGAGCCCAGTTATTTTTATTATTTTTTCTTTTTCTTTTTTCCCTATTTCTTTCAAGAATGAACAGTTGACTATTTTTTAAAGCAGTGATTTTCAACAAGTGTGCCGCAAAAATTTTTAAAGATCATTAATTAATTATTTTTGAAAGACATTCAAAGTGCAATTAAGTGTGTGTATATATATCTCATACTCTTTTGGATAAATATAACTTAAAAAGGTTGGGAAAAAACTGTTTTAAAGAGTGTTAATAAGGCAAGTAGGAGGAAAACAACTAGAAAATCCAGGCAGATAACTGAGAAAGACATGAGGTTATAAAAGCAGTGGGTAGTTGAAGGTGTGGGGACATGAGGTGGAGTGAGAGAGAAGGCTCATGATGACCAGTCACAGGGGTAAGAAGGGAGAGTAAACTCCAGGTAGAAGCAAGGAATTTGTGCCAAAGTGCAGAAGTCCATGGGAACCTGGAGCACCCACAGTGAGTGGGCCACAGGGGACCCAGCAAGGGTTGAAGCTTGATGGTAAGCTAGAGCCAGGTACATCTTGAGTAGATATCTACAGTTTTATCCTGGGGAGCCACCAAAGCATGTTAAGCACAGATTTTAAGCACAGCAGTGTTTCTATTTTTGTAACATTTCCTCAGGCAGCAGTTTGTTGAAAGAATGGAATGGGGAGGGTGGTGCACCAGGTTGTCTAGGGGCAAGGAGGCCTTTTAGCCAACTCAGAACAAGTGGGAGCCACAGCTCTGGTAAAATGGCCAAGCGAAGACTCAGAAGAAATAGGTGCCTATGGCTCAGCACCTATAGCTCAACTGGCTAAGGCGCCAGCCACGTACACCTAAGGTGGCGGGTTCGAAACCTGTAATGCCACAGCACTCTACCCAGGGAGACAGCTTGAGGCTCTGTCTCAAAAAAAAAGAAATGGGTGCCTATATCATAAACCTCAGGTTTCCTTGTTGGGTCCCATTCAAATGATCCTCATCCAATTAGACCAAACTCCTCGAGGGCAGAACTAATTTATATCCTAAATTGCTTCTATCTCCTTTATAGCAATCGTAACCAAATTTGCAGGGAAGAAACAAAACACTATGCTCATGTGATGCCTCCCAATGGAAGATTTAATAATAAAAATCCTGTAAGCAAACCACAAATGCTATAAGGATCAAGTGGAAAGCCAGCCACGGGTATTTTGCTCCTGACAACTTGGTTTCTACCTGTTGCAGCCCTCAGTCCTTAGAGACCTGAAAATATCACTGAGCTGCAGGCCCAAGTGGCCCAGAGATACTTTAAAGGTAGTCTTTGACCCCATCCCTCACACTTTGAGGATGGGTTGGACTTGGTGACTTGTTTCCAAATAAGAACATTTGGAAAGGGGAGAAAAGTGAAGAAATCCAGCAGGTACAATTCAACCAAATGATCAAGGTGAATATCAGCAGTGTAGTACCATGTGGATAACATGTGCCCCACCATACTGAATGCCTACTACAGACTAAAATAATGCAAACTGAAAGACATCATCTAACCTGCCTCTCATATATGGTTCTATTCTTTTTTTTTTTTTTGATACAGAGCCTCAAGCTGTCCCCCTGGGTAGAGTGCCATGGCATTACAGCTCACAGCAACTTCCAACTCCTGGGCTCAAGCGAGTCTCCTGCCTCTGCCTCCCAAGTAGCTGGTACCACAGGCGCCCGCCACAACACCCGGCTATTTTTTGGTTGCAGCCGTCATTGTTGTTTGGCGGGTCCGGGCTGGGGATTCGAACCCGCCACCTTAGGTGTACGTGGCTGGCGCCTTAGCCGGTTGAGCTATAGGCGCTGAGCCTATGGTTCTATTCTTAAGAAGAAGAGTATTTCACCTCTGTAATACTTTTCTGGGCTAATAATGACAACGTCAAGCAAACCCAATTTGAGGGACACTCTACAAAATACCTAATTAGTATTCCTTAAAACTGTCAAGGTCATGAAAAGAAAAGACTGAAAAACTATCACAGACCAGAAGAGTCTAAGTAGATATAATAACTAAATGCATGTAGTATCCTGGATTGGATCCTGAAAACAGGAAAAAAACAAAACACCAAGTGGAAAAACTGGTGAAATCTGAATAAAGCCTGGAGTTTACTTATCAGGTCCATATGGTGCTGGTTTCTTGGTTTTGATGAACATACTTCAGGTAAGTAAGACACTAACATGAGGGGAAATCGAAACTGGGCAAGGGGCATACAGATAGTTATCTTTGTAACATTTCTGTAAATCTAAAATTATTCCAACATAAAATTTTAATTTAAAAAAGCATTCCAATAAAGGATACTGCTGAAATTTCCAAAATAATTAGCATTCAATAATATGGGCTTAATTTAATATTCAGGAGGAAATAAATATTTCACAATTAACCACATTAATCTCCAGTAGAAATACAGGTGAGTGCTTGAAGGACACAAATATTCCTAAAAAGATAACAGAAAACCTTACGTAACTTAGTAAGTTCCACCTCAACCATTTGATATTTACTGAATACTTACTATATCTTAAAATAGTCAATGCAAATTGAAAGACACTAAGTATCCTTTGAGGATACTTAAGAATAGGGATGAGATCTACAGATACTTACTACAGCATTACCTAAAAAGAACAAAACCTGCATTGTCAAGCATCAGAATACATGATGGAGCATTAACACGTCATTGTGTAGCCATTAAAATAAGTACAAAGAAAAAAAAAATGGCCCAGTGCCTGTGGCTCAAGTGGCTAAGGTGCCAGCCACATACACCTAAGGTGGCAGGTTCAAATCCAGCTCGGGCCCGCCAAAACATCCATGACGGCTGCAACCAAAAAAAAGCTGGGTGTTGTGGCGGGCACCTGTGGTCCCAGCTACTTGGGAGGCTGAGGCAGAAGACTCGCTTAAGCCCAGGAGTTGGAGGTTGCTGTGAGCTGTGATGCC
>NW_003852687.1:113417-115560 GCF_000181295.1 Otolemur garnettii
AAAATTCAAAATAAAATCAGACTGCAAATTAAAAATATTTATCCAGAGGAAACAATTCATAAAACAAGCTATAAGTGGGATAATGAATGATTTAAATTTCTTATCTATTCCATTGGGAGGAAAAGTAACCAATAAAATGTAAGTTATGTAGAAGAGACAGCTTAAAATAAATATGTGAGATTTTAAATGAGTTCCTAAAGTTCTAAATACCTTCACAGGCTTCTGCTTCCAGCCATGATAAAGGATCAGAGAATGATCTACTATCATGTCTTTAATAACTTTTTAAAAATATTATTTCATATAATGTATATATGAAACAACAGTTTTCTGACATCAAAACAACAGGCAACAAAGCAGAGCAAGGTGAGCCTATGACTGCTAAGCTTCCTGCCTGGAGGGTTTCAGGAGAGGGGAAATCCAAACAGAGCCCAGCAGTTCCCCTGGGCTGTGGACACAATTCAGGATTTGTAGAGCCCAAGTCAGTTAGAATGTGTGAGGCTGAGTATGCTAAGAAGGGAATTTCAGGAAGAGAGTGGGGAGACATGCAGATGATTCCCTTTGAGTCTTCAGTTGAGCATTGAGTGGAGCACATGCTCAATGACATTCCTAGGCTGGGCAAAGACCAGTGGGAAAGGAACAGATGGAACAATCCATGTGCAACAAGGCTAGGAACAGTCCCTGTCCCATCAACTAGAGAAGAAAGACCTCCTAACACACAAGGACTCACCAACTTGAGTGAGTCGACAGAAGGGGACAAATTAGTCTTTGACAACAGCTATTCAGGACCTACCTAAGAACACTTAAATCGAGGCTTGAAGGATCACACTGTTTCTGCAGCTCCAGAAAAAAAAGTCCAAAATACATAAAGGAACACCTCAAAAATCTAGCACTGAATAATACAAAATTTATAATTTATACCAACCAAAATCTACTGGTATCTCAAAACCCAGGAAATTAGGATACTTAATAAAGAGGAACTTCTTAAGAAAACAGACCCAGAAATGGCAGAGATGATAGTTTTAGTAGATAAGAATAGCACTTGTTTAGCTGGCCTGAGCTGAGTTTGAACCCGCCACCTCCGGCTGCCACCCTTGGTGTAGGTAGCTGGTGCTGTAACCACTGTGCTATGGGCTCCAAGCCCCTCCACTGAATTTTTTTTTTTTTTTTGCAGTTTTTGGCCGGGCTGGGTTTGAACCCGCCACCTCCGGCACATAGGGCTGCCACCCTTGGTGTAGGTAGCTGGTGCTGTAACCACTGTGCTATGGGCTCCAAGCCCCTCCACTGAATTTTTTTTTTTTTTTTGCAGTTTTTGGCCGGGGCTGGGTTTGAACCCGCCACCTCCGGCACATAGGGCTGGCACCCTACTCCTTTGAGCCACAGGCGCCTCCCCCCTCCACTGAATTTTTAAACTACACAATAGGTTCCAGTTAATAGTAAAAAGAAATTGTCACCAAACAGAGTGTGAAAACTTTCTGACACCAAAGTATTAGTCCAGACCACGTGCAGTGGGACAATTATGACATTCATCTCTTACACTGTAAGATACAGCAATTATTTTCAGATTTCCACTTGGACCTGTAGCAATACTTCTATATATTCTGGACTTGGAGAAATGAGAAATAAAGAGACACTTCAGGCTTGGTGCCTGTGGCTCAAGTGGCTAAGGCGCCAGCCACATACACCTAAGGTGGAGGGTTCAAATCCCCAGCCCGGGCCCGCCAAACAATGATGGCTGCAATCAAAAAAATGGCCGGGCGTTGTGGCGGGCGCCTGTGGTCCCAGCTACTTGGGAGGCTGAGGCAAGAGAATCGCCTGAGCCCAAGAGTTTGAGGTTGATGTGAGCTGTGACACTACAGCACTCTACCGATGACACAAGTCAGATTCTGTCTCCCCTCCCCACCCAAAAACAAACAAACAAAAAAACGATACATGAAGGAAAGGGCTTATTCCAAATTGCTGTATGAAAATGGTACCTTTTACACTTTAAAAAGGTATTATCTCAGAGTTTCTGAATTTCTAGTTATGTTGTTTGAGCTTAGGAATCCAACTTTATTTTATTTATTTATTTATTTTGAGCCAGAGCCTCAAACTGTCGCCCCCAGGAGAGTGCCATGGCATCACAGCTCACAGCAACCCCCAACTC
>NW_003852687.1:115580-131119 GCF_000181295.1 Otolemur garnettii
TGGGCTCAAGCGAGTCTCCTGCCTCCGCCTCCCAAGTAGCTGGGACTGCAGGCGCCCGCCACAACGCCCGGCTATTTTTTGGTTGCAGCGTTATTGTTGTTTTGGTGGGCCCAGGCTGGATTCGAACCTGCCAGCTCAGGTGTATGTGGCTGGTGCCTTAGCTACTTGAGCCATAGGCGCTGAGCCAGGAAACCAACTTTATTCTTAAGTAGCTTTACTGGGTGGTAAACACAGTGCACTGATAGTTCTTTACCTGCCCCTCCTGAATATACTTGCTTTTCTAGATGCAATTGGGTCTGTTCATGGCCATGAAAAAAGCACACTGACCACTACTACTGTTCTTTAGCGTGGGAGTTCCCACACAAACTCAAGCAGCAGCAGACCAGCTTGATCCCCACAGCAACACTTCCAGTACAGCCACTGCACTCTTAACATGTGCTGTCCGTGCTCTTGGGGCTCCAGCAGCCACCTCTACACAGCCGGCTCACACCAAGGTACCTTTCAAGTCTGTCTTCCTTTCAGTGCTGTGTTTACTACTGCAAAAAAGCAACAAATGTCAACAAGGGTAACTTAGCACTTTCAAGTGTCACTTCTCCCTGTGTCGAGGTTTCTGTTTGGGTATATACAGGCAGATAGATACTCAGCAGCAATGAAAGTACATTAAAAATGTAAAAAAAAAAAAAAAAAGAAAAGAAAGAGTGGTGCCTGTGGCTCAGCAGGTAGGGCGCTGGCCCTATATACCAAGGGTGGCAGGTTCGAACCTGGCCCCAGCCAAAATGCAACAAAAAAACAGCCAGGTGTTGTGCTGGGTGCCTATAGTCCTAGCTACTGGGGTAGCTGAGGCAAGAGAATGGCCTAAGCCCAGAAGTTGGAGGTTGCTGTGAGCTGTGATGATACAGCATTCTACGGAGGGTGATAAAGTGGGACTCAGTCTCTTTAAAAAAAAAAAAAACAAACTTTAAGAGCCCGGTGATTCTGCTTATTAAAAAAAAAAAAAAGACACTAATAGCACTCCACATCTATCTTCTTATAAATGGGTAGGTTTGTCATTGAATAGGTTAAGAAGTGTCCAGATCTTCCTATTAAATCATTTTCTAACTGTGCTCTGACATAAAATTGATGAATATTCAAACTGAGACTAGAACTAGACTGTAAACATTCATTATTTCTGCATTTGCTTTATATTATACTTGCCTCCACTTACTGTGATACTGCTTTGCACCTTGGTTCACAGACGCACGTTACTCAAAATGTTTATAGTTTATTTCCTAGGAAGCAGGTGATGGTGATATTAAGAATTATTTTTTAACAATAGTTATATTTTACTGAGTGCTCATTGTATGTCAGACACTGCTCTGTTATTATCTGTGGACTTCTTTAAGAAGGTGGCATTTATAAGTTTAAGTGCCTTAAAAAGCAGGCAGGATTTTACTAGGCAGTCTATGAGAGGAAACTAGGAGGAAAGTTTATATTCAAGAGAAAGGAATATCGGCTTGGGATCTTGAAGGGTATGTGCCAAAAGGAAAAAAGGTGCTGCGGGAGCTGAGTGAGGCACCAGGGGTTGAGCACCTGTGCTGGACAGTCCAGGACAGCCAGAGTTTATACCTGTCTAGGGGAAGAAAAGCCAGCATTCCCGGGAAGCTGAGAAATCTATACTTCGCTGCAATAACAGAAAATGAGAGGAGCACAATCAGAATACAGGTAGAGAACTGACTGATGGAGGCTAAAACTAGAAACAGAAGAACAGTGAGAAGACTACAATTTTATTTCTCACATTTATACTTGCTGTTGCTTTGAAATTATAGTAATTCTTAGACCTACTGTCAGACCTTCCTATTTAAGGTGTTAGGAAAAGAAGCACATATATTAAAGACTTATTTTCTTTGTATTTCAAAAATGGTGTTTCAGTACATGTATAACTGATTTCCTTTGTGACCTCACATATTCTACTTTATTCATTTAAAAACGTTAATCTAAGAAGGAACAGCACGTTTTACCAACTGCCTGATAGATCCCTGGCACAAAAAAGAATAAGAAGTCTATAATCCTAGCACTCTGGGAGGTTGAGGTGGGTGGATTGCTTGAGCTCAGGAGTTCGAGACCAGCCTGAGCAAAAGCGAGACCTTGTCTCTATTAAAAATAGAAAAACTGAGGCAAGAGAATTTCTTGAGCCCAAGAGTTGGAGGTTGCTGTAAGCTATGATGCCACCACACTCTACCTAGGGTGACAGCTTGAGACGCTGTCTCATAATAAATAACTAAATAAAAATAGAATAAGAACTTTTATTACAAGGGCAATTTATAGATTTAGTGTAAATAGTAGAGACAGGAAACTAGGAGGAAAGTCTGTATTCAAGAGAAAGGAATATCGGCTTGGGATCTTGAAGGGTATGTGCCAAATAACTTTAGAAACATTTTAATGTTAAAGTCAATTTTATTTATTTATCAACTATCTATTACTAATCTACACTATATTAAGCACTCAAGACACAGTAGTGAAAACAGAAAGCTCTCTGTTCTCAAACTTTATATAATATGGGAGAGCTATAGAGAGACACAAATATTAGTATAATTATATAAATATATTATGGTAAAGAAATGCAAATAATCTAATTAATGTCATTAAGGCTAATTACAGAATTTTAAGGGGTAGAGAGCCTGCAGCTGTGGGGCCACATGTGGACTTCTGGATCCTTGAGTGTGGACTTTTGACTGAATCCAAATTTTACAGAACAAATCTTTTTAATAAAGGGCTCAGGGAAGGCTCTTCCTCTCTAGGGAAGCTGAAGAGTCATTTAGAGAGAGACCTGAAAGATGAGCAGGAATTAGGGAGGTTGAGAGGTGGCAGAAGCAGCAGGGAGGGATCAGGCTGGAATATTTGTGGACAGACTGTTAAAAAGGCCATTGTGGCTAGAGTGTCCCAGGCAGGGAACACGGCTCACGACGAGCTGAAGAAATAGGTAGTAACCTGACGGTTACACTAAGGATTTAAGATTTATCTTAAGAGCACCCTCCCCTTCAAAATATAAGTACCCAACTTATCTTTTTAAGTAGTCTATCCAGCTAAGATATGAACTGAATTGTAAAAAAGAAAAGTAAAAAAAGGAAACCATTCAAAGCACTGCAATGGTACCAAGAAGAGATGGCTGATAGCAGCATGGGCTAAGCAACGAGCACATAACTGGCATTGTAAGCAGGTCAGTTCACTGTGTAAAACCATAGGACATCTAGCATCCCTGGGCCAAAGGCAATATGAGCCAGCAGCACTCCCAAGTCAGCAAAACAATTTGGAAGAAAAGAAAGAAAGAAAAAGAAAAACCACACCTGTGGAATAGTAAAGTCCCCGGAGTGTACAAGAGTGGTGACAGTGGGGACAGAGGACAGAAAGATGAAGGGAAAGGCTGCTGAGGGAGGTCTGCCGAGATGAGCCAGATGGGCAACACCACTGGGATAAAAATGAACTGTGCGGATGGAAGAGAAACACCTGCAGTATGTAAGATTTGGATTTAGAAAATATACAGAACTCTTACAAATTCACATAAGTCAACACCCTTATATCAAAAATAGGCAATAGATAAGAACAGACACTTCCTGCGTGACAACAAACATGGAAGTGTGACCGATGAGTCACAAGGGAAATGCCCATTTGAATGGCTGAAATAGAAAAGACTGATACACCAAGTATTGGTGAGGATGCAAAAAGCTGGAATTCTCCTAACACTGAGGTGAGACTGCAAAATGGGAGAGGCCCTGGGGAAAACAGTTTGGCCATTTCCGAAGAAGTTAAATATATGCCATTCAACCTAGCAAGTCCACTCCTAAGTATTTACCCAGGAGAAATGAAAACATATGTCCACACAAACTTGGGTATTAACATTGTCGGAGCTTCATTCATAAAAGCCCCAAATGTTCATCAACAAGGAAACGGGGCTCGGCGCCTGTGGCTCAAACGGCTAAGGCAACAGCCACATACACCTGAGCTGGAGGGTTCAAATCTGACACCGAGCCTGCCAAACGACAATGATGGCTGCAACCAAAAAATAGCCAGGCACTGTGGCAGGCGCCTGTAGTCCTACCTAGTTGGGAGGTAGAAGCAAGAGAATCGGTTGAACCCAGGAGTTGGAGGTTGCTGCGAGCTGTGATGCTACAGCACTCTACCCAGGGTGACAGCTTGAGGCTCTGCCTCAAAAAAAAAACAAAAAACAAACAAGGAAACGGTAACCAAACCCTTGTCCATCCATCCATACGAGAACTGATGCTCAGGCACGAGAGGGAAACACCACTGAGACAGGTAGCAAGATGAATGTGAAAACGCCTTGCTGAGCGCTGAGTGAGAGAAGCCAGACGCGAAAAGAGGACACACTTCTTAATTCCACTGGCATGAAATTCTAGAAAAACTGAAGCTAATCTACCATAATGGAAAACTCATCTGTGGTTCCCTGAGGCACAGACCTGTGCGAAGGAGCTCAGAAAGCTTTTTGGAGTAATGGGAATGTTTTCTGCATCTTCACTGTGGTGGCCGTGACACAAGTATACACTGAACTATGCCACAGAATTATGGGGTTTACTTTTCTTTTGTGGTTCATAAGCTCACATTGAAGGCAGCTGCAAAGGAAATGCTCCAAACAGGTTCTGAGTAATGGCAGTATCATTAGAATGAATGTCCAGCCTTTCACAATTATTTAAAAGGTTTTGACATAAAATTTCTGGGATGTTCAGGCTTTCTTCCCATCCTCCCTTATCATTATAGTCCTATCTCACAGCAGAGACTCAACAATATTTGTGGAGAATAAAGCTTGCCTAAATAAAGTAGATATCTGATCATGCATATGCACCATATACTGTACATGTTGTCAAGCAACTAAAATGCTACCTATCAACTGTGAATGGGTTATTTTTAGAGGAAGCTATTAAGCTGTTCTCTAAGCTACCCATTTCAGTGAACTTTAATTATCTGAACACAAAACTACAGTACTTCATTTCGCAGATAAAAATTAACTTGTCTTCAGATGCTAAGTAAGTTAGACTGATCCAAATTAATGTTCCAAAAATAAGTAGGAAGATAATACTAATGACAGCTTTAAGAGAAAATGTGTTCCTTACTTTAGTTTGGGTCTCTCGATTCACTAAGGTTTTATTAGAGGCTGCAAACAATTAAGTGAGCAAAGAAAAGCTAGCCTGAAGTCATTTAAACTATAAAACCAGTAAATTTTATATTATTGTAAGAGGCAATGTTCCAATATACTACCAGTACCACGGCTTAAAATCTGATCTCATTAGCACATATACAATCTCTCTACAAATGGTACTCTTGGGAGAGCCCAGAGCTTTAACAAATTTTGTTGGCTAAATACATTTTTATCTCTTCAGCAATAAAACAGAGACTAAAGACCCAGGTGAGGTTTCAAGTATGGCCCTCTCTCTCACTAGCTGAAACATGCTGGTTGAGTTACTAAACATCTGAGTGACCATTGCTTAGATGAAAAATGAGCCCAAGTGGTGTAAGGATTATAGAAAAATAGCAGATGTAACTTGAAAAAAAGTAAGCCTTCAAAAAAGAGAGAAGTAGCATGATCTTTTAAAAAATGACTTTATATATTATTTATTACCATTCATTACATGATACCCTAAAAAGGAGGTAACATCAGAAAGAACACCAGACTTCAAATCAGGAGGTCTGAACAATGCTGGCCAAATTACAAAAAGAAGATTCCATTATTCCATGTTCAGGCCTCTTCCTGAAGGACAAAACCAAACTTTGTGTACAGGGAATGAAAAATCCCCATACTCAATTACACAAACCCATGTCTGCACAGACACCAAAGGATGAAGACCTGTAGTGACTTGCATGAAAAACTAACATTTCCTTCCCCGTAACCAGGGAAAATCAGTCTGTCGATCAGGATTTAGTACTGTGACTACCCAGCACCCTAAGCATCCACAGTCTGTCTCATGTGAAGCACACTAGGGCTTCACAGAGTCAGAGTGCTTAGCAATAGCAAGCCCAGGGGTGTCCAACTGTTTCCCCCCTGCTGCAAATTGGAAGAATAAGCGTTTGCCTTGGGACACACATTAAATACACAAACACTAAGGAGAGCTGATTAGAGGAAAAAAAAAAAAGTCCATGTGTACTTTTTATGATATGACTCCACAGATAACAAAAAAAGTATGCAGACAAAACAAGCATGCAGGTTAGACACCCCTGCTCCCAAAGTGTACTACTGAGAAATAATCTTTTCAACTGTACTGTGTTCTGAACCTGTCATAAGAAAGAGAGACCCAGATGAAGCAAGTGGGCTACCCACTTCCTGATCATCCCCCTATATTTCCTTCCTCCTCAAATGTTCCCTCCCACTGTCACTGGACAAGAATTTGAGAATGGTCCGGGTGAGCAGACTAGCATTAGCTAGAACAGCGAGCAGTAATACCAGCACAGACCAAGTCTCCAACAGCAAGCACAGGCTCCAGGTGCCTCATTATGAGCTTTCATTAATCATAATGATCACAGGCACAGTGCTAAGAAACTTTTTTTTTTTTTTTTGAGACGGAGCCTCAAGCTATCCCCCTGGGTAGAGTGCCATGACATCACAGCTCATAGCAACCTCCAACTCATGGGCTCAAGCGAGTCTCCTGCCTCAGCCTCCCAAGTAGCTGGGACCACAGGCACCCGCCACCTTAGGTGTATGTGGCTGGCGCCTTAGCCGCTTGAGCCACAGGCGCCAAGCCCAGTGCTAAGAAACTTAAGAAAATGCTGACATAAATATCTTTACCACAACCCTGTGAAGAAGGACCACTGTTTTATAGATGAAGAAACTGAGGCAGACGGAAGGGATCAATTAACTTGTCCATGATTACATGACTATTACCCGACAGAGCTGGGATTCAAACCTAGTTGTGTTGATCTCCAAAACTCACATTTTATTTTTGGTTTTTGTTTGAGACAGGGTCTTGCTCTGTCGCCCAGGCTGGAGTGCAGGAGTGCAATCCTAGGTCACTATAACCTCAAACTTCTGGGTTTAAGTAATCCTCACACCTCAGTCTCTTGTATAGCTGGAACTATAGGCGTGCACCAGCTAATTTTTCTATTATTCATATTTTTGGTAGAGATGGGGTCATGCTATGCTGCCCAGGCTGGTCTTGAACTCCTAGCCTCAAGCAATCCACTCACCTCACCTCCCAAAGTGCTGGGATTACCAGCATGAGCTGCTGTGCCTGGCCAATGAGACAGGATAAGCCAAAACATATCTCCCCTGAAATGAGAGGGAAATAGAGATTGTACATGAGGGATGGGATTGGGGGTGGGAATGAGAAAGGGACCCAAATAGTGACAAGTAAAAAGTCAAGTTTGAAGAACCAGCAGAAATCAGAATCTAGAGATTTTTAGTGGTGTCAATCATGACAATCAAGTGATTTTTTTTCCCAGCATGTATTAGCAGCCTGCGAGCAAGATTAGACAAAATAAATAGTTGGATTCCTGTAGCGTGGGAACAGAGATCAAGAGAGTTGAAAATCTAGTCAGAATCCAGAAGCAGGCCAGGGAAGACCAGCAGAGTGAGAAAACCCTCCAGGTGAGGGTTGTGAGGTAGATGAAAGTGGGCAGGAGGATAGGGAGCTACAATTCACAAACAGGATGATCTACTTCCTCAAGGCAACCCTTGCACACTTTTGTAAGCTGTACCCCAAAGACTGAAGTCAAAGGAAGAGAGGCTCAGGCAACTGTCTTCATCACAGAAACCACTTTAGGATGAAGAATGCAACCCTCTTGTGAACTGCCTCACTGTCAGAAATACTAAACACCTGCCTCAGACATGTGGAAAATGACTCTCGGGGGTGGGGGAAATGTTTAAACTTGAAATATACAGTATTCTCTAAACTGAAAAGAACTGCCTGCACAACTAAGCAGGTGGTAAGATGTTATATAACAGCTGCTAAACTAGGTAAAGTGGAAAAATGTAATACATAATTATAACTCTAAAATGCCAGTAAGAAAATCTCTAGTCAGCTCTGGGAAACTAATTTTACTTCTTTCCATGAAAAAGTTCCTGCAGTTAGTTTCTTTTGAAATTCATCATCATAGAAAAGGAAGCAGAGAAGGAAAAGAAAATCCTGAAAAAATTTGATGATCACTCCCTGGTATGTAAAGTTTTAAAATACACGCAAGTAGTTTTCATATATTGCTGGTAGGAACGCAAAAAGTACAACTCTTCAGGAGATAATCTGACAACACCTAACAAAATTACAGCATATGTGCACGCACCCTTTCACCCGGCAATACTCCTTCCAAGAATCTACCCTGAATGTAACAACTTGAATAATATGAAAATACGTATGTACACAGTTATTCACTGCAGCATTAATTGTAATCACAAAATATTGGAAACAATCTAAATGCTCATCCTTTGAAAACAGAGTGAAGACACTCTGGCCCATCCACACAATGGAATGCTATTCAGTAGTAAAAACCAATGAAAAAGATTCCTAACAACTAACATGGAGTGGCCCCCAAGCTATACTGTTAAGTGAAAAAAGTAAAGTACAAAAGAGACTGATACTATACTATCCTTGGTGTAAGAGATAATAAGAAATACACGTCTGTTTATTTGTACAAATACACGAAGGTTAAATCAGAAACTAAAGAGACTGGATACCTATTGGGACAGGTGGGAAAGGGGTGAAGGGTAAATGGGAAGAGGTGGTGGGGATGAGGACAGACACAGCTCTGAGTATACTTTTGTACAGCTGACCCTTAGAACTTGAGTAATAAATAACATACTAAAAAACCAGGATGTGTGAAGAACCCCAAATGGAATACGAACAGTAACAAATGAACCTAACTGTATCATAAATGAATAACATAATCATGCATTATCGCACATCATCTTCCTCATGAAGAAGAAACTCTGGGAAACAATATTTTGACTAGATACTGTAAGGCTAAAGTCAGAAGAAACAGTACACAAACGCTGTCACCTAGTCAGTAAATTTGTTTCAAAAGTATATTAGTTAGCCATTCTGATACTACTCCATATAGAGTAGGGCTGAACAAATTTAAAAAAGAAAAGAAAAAAAAGACAAAGTAAGAGCCAGGCTGGTGAAAGAATTACCAATAAGGAGGAAGGCTAAAGTAGATCCTATAGTGCTAGATTAGAATATCAGATATCCACATGAACTCATAGCGTGTGTTTGTTTAGAGACAGCCAACTCTGATGATCTCAAACTCCTGGCTTCAACCAATTGCCCCACTTCAGCCTTATGTGAAATGAACTCACAGTTTTTAACACATACACAGACAGATATGGAAATTTAGACATGGGTATGATGTGTGGGCTAGTATACACACATGCATTTTCCTAGCTCTGTCTGATGAAAAGACCTAGAAACAGTGACACCCAATAACACATTTAAGAGCACAGGCTGTTGAAAAAGACCTAGAGGACAACCTGAAGGAACAAAGAAAGGGTTGAAATTTAGTAACTTAAGGAACAAAATAAACGATAGCATTGGATTAAATTCATACAATAAAACAAGTATGCATGAATCCACACCTACATAAATAATTGAATACATGGGGGAGAAGGGATTGATTTTGGGGGGGGCAGGGGCTGGGTTTGAACCCGCCACCTCCAGTATATGGGGCTGGTGCCCTACTCCTTTGTGCCACAGGTGCCACCCAGGACAGCTCTTCTTTACAGACGCATTCCAACTAATGAACGTAGAAGGAATGAAGGAAATAGGAAAAAAAATCACCAAATACAATAATAATAGTTTCAGACAAGATTCAAGGATGGGTGCTAAAATTAGCAAGTAAAAATTTGGTCATGGTCTCAAAGTACATCCCTCAAACTATCTGCTAAATGCAAAAGAAAAACCACCTTAATGACGTGATTATAGTTAAAATCTCCAGGAATAGGACACACCAACATCACAAACTCTCGGATAAGATACATCGAGAACGGTACAAATCACTTCAGTGGTATTCTTGCATAATCAAACAAACCCAAACTGAGGAAAAGCCTTGAAAATAGCAGTTCTGTATTCGTCAAATGTGCCATGGTCATGAAAGAAGAAAAAAATCAAAGAAATGTTATAACTGGAAAAGACCTAACAATTAAATACTACACAGGACCTGAAAAGAGAAAAATGGCATTAGTGGGTTACCAGGAAACCCAAACAAGGTCTGTGTCTAGTTAAGAGTATTATACCAGTTTTAAATTCCCAGTTTTGATAATTTTACTACAGATATATAAGATATAAACATCACAGAAAGGTAGCTTTATGAAAACTCTCTGTACTATCTTTGTAACTTTTTTGTAAGCCTAAAATTATTTCTAAATAGTTAAAAAATAAAAATTATTTGCTTATGTCAAAAGTTGTATGTGTATGTGTAAAACAAAGATTTTAAAAAGGAAGAAAAAGGGGATGGGAAGGAAGGCCATGAAAGAGGGAAAGAGTTTCAAAAAAGTTAACTGGTGATAAGAGGGAATAGTGAGAGAAAAATGTTAATTAAAGATGTAATATACTCAAGAGTCGTGTCTGACACAAACAAAGCACTCAACAAATGTTTCTGGTTCACATATTAAAATGATAAAGTAAATAAAAGGGAAACAGGCAGGGTTATGATAGTGGTCAAGTATCTTGTTGCTCTAATCCAGTGGTTCTCAGCCTTGGCTACACACTGGATTCACCTGTGGAGCTTTTAAAAAGGGCCTCTCACATACAGAAATTCTGATTCAATTGTCTTTTACTGTCTGTGGTTATTTGAGAACTAATTTTAAAAATCTCTAAGATTTCTAAATAAATAAAAGGCTTTGAGAACTAAGAATTGTCCTAGATTGTAAATGTATGCATCTGTGTATACCAATTGAGATTTTTACTTTTTTAAGGACACGAGGTGACTCTAATATACAGCTAAGATGGAAAATAACTGTTCCAACTTCTCAGCCCACTTTCTCCTGGGCTCATACTCCACAGTTTTAGGTCTATCATAGAGGTGCCTTTCCTAGAGAACAAAGACAAGGCAAAGAGCCCAAATTCTTCCAGTTTCCCTTTAGGGCAGTGGTTCTCAACCTTCCTAATGCTGCAACATATTTTCATTGTTACAAAGGACCCACAGCTTGAAAACCGCTGCTTTAGAGCCTTATCGCCTTCTTTTCCTGCCTACCAATATTAACTTCTACAGCATTATGCTGATGAAGAAAAAGAAATTCTATCTACATACCAAAAACTGGAATTACTTCACAAGTGAGAAATCTGGCCACAGATACAGGGATAACTTCTGGTCCTCAGTATCTTCAACTTATCAAAAATAAGGTGTTTGGGGGGAGAGGAAGGGGTTGTTCTCTGTTAAGCTGAAATTTCTTCAAAATTTTTACTAGGTTAAAGGGTTTTGTGCATGCATGTGTGAGAGCAAGAGAGACATCTTGTTCCTATCCCTGTGCTCATCTACCTCCACTGTTAACCATTTTTACTACTTTCTTGTTTACGCTTCCAGTATTTCCTTATACAAATACGAGCATATATTGATTTGTTTACATCTATCAGAATAAAGTGGAAGCATCAGAATCATCCAGGGAGCTATTTAAATGCATGGACACCTATTCACCTATCTATTTCATACCTACTAACTGAACAAAACTTCTTCAGAGTGAAGCTTGGAAGTTTTCCCTTTTTTTTTTAAATCGAAGTCCTCTCAGGTAACATTCTGTTATAGACACCTTTTAGGGCACCTGACCAGCTTACACCACCCTCACCCACAGGGACGTTCCCCATTTTGTCCATGCCCCTTGAGAGTACGGCTCCTGGCTATGGCTGACAGAGGGAGGTCTGTCTAGAGGGCTGTGTGCACCCAGCCGTCATCTTGCTGAAAGAGAGAAGTAACAAGCAGAGACGAGGCATGGAAACTAGGCTTGCTGCTCTGAGAACATCAGAGGAGCTGCTTGGGTTCTTGGTGACCTTCCAGCTCCTCAATCTAGTCTTCCATTCCTTGGCTTCTCAGCAGGTTTTCTGAAGTGAGTGAAGGGGGCAGGAGTTTCAGCAGTTGTCCTGGAGATCATCTGTTACTCTGAATGTGCCCTGGGTTAGTGATGTGGGCATGGCTGTTATCTGGGGGCAGCTTGAAAAACTGAAATGTTGCCACTGGCTCTGGCACTACTTCTCTCTGTGTAGGTCTTTGCTTGTGCTTGGGAACAGATGTATTTATTGCTCAAGGTTGAAAGTGAGGAGATAATATGGAAAGAAAAGGAACTTATTTCAGAAATTAAGATTTCTACAGTTACTTGAGCAATGAAAATTTTAAGTAATTTCACAAAACTCTGGCCAGTACTCTATCGCAGGATGACAGTGGCAATGCTACAGCTTCACCCACTCCAGAAAACCTACTGAAGTGATAGGGTGATATGTATGGTATTTGAAGAAATAACCTTAAAATTACTCGTTTTACATGGGTCAACAGTACAAAGCCCTGGTCTTGGAAGTCCTGAAATCTGTAAGAATTTAAGTTCTTACACTGTCATAGTTCTGTGCTTGTAACTTTGGGCAACTCTCTTAGCCTTGCTTCCTGCTGTAAAATGGAACGAATACTCACCTCTCACATAAAGGGAGGAAGAATAAGGATCTGTGAACTTGCTTCATAAATTCAATACAAATATAAACAATATCACAGCCAACTAGAAAATTTTTATCACAATCTCATCCCCAATAATCTCATTTTAAAATTATTTTATTTTTATTTATTTATTTTTTTTTTGAGACAGAGCCTCAAGCTGTCCCCCTGGGTAGAGAGCCGTGGCATTACAGCTCACAGCAACCTCCAACTCCTGGGCTCAAGCGAGTCTCCTGCCTCAGCCTCCCAAGTAGCTGAGACCACAGGCGCCCGCCACAATGCCCGGCTATTTTTTGGTTGCAGCCATCATTGTTGTTTTGGTGGGCCCTGGCTGAATTCGAACCCGCCACCTTAGGTGTATGTGGCTGGTGCCTTAGCCAGTTGAGCCACAGGCACTGAGCCAAAATTATTTTATTTTTAATTACTAAATAATTTAATAATCATTATTACTCTTTTTTTCTGTTGATCAGTATAACCTTGCATTAGCTTTTCTTACATTTCATCGAGTATAAAAATGATGCTAATTTTTAGAACATAACTACTTAAGACTTTAAAAGAGCTACCAAATAGTCATTTTGGCTAAGAGATTTGGCCAAAGCCACCCAAAGAAAGAGTTAGGATCAACTCCTAGTCTTTCTTCTGAATTCTATGTCCTTTCATTGTACAAGAATGTGCACAGAGAGTCATACACTGCAGAACTCTGGGAAGAGCGTAAGTGAGAAACAGCATAGAATGCCTCCCCCTTCAAAACCCAACAAAATAAATAGGTTATAAACAAAGAACAAAGATAAGATTCAAATACAAGGAACAGAGCAAGCACATTTTAAAGGGCAACCCAAATGCTGCAAGGGCTAAGTACAAACCATAAAGGCCCAGAGAAAAGGACATTATCAAAAGCCCGTAAGAACAGAGACAAAGGTGGAACAGGGCTGAGTGCATTTAAGGTGTTACATGTAAGGGGATGTTAAAGAACAGATCAGAATAAATACTGCAGAACTATGATATATTACATAAGAATTTAAAACACCTCTAGAGGCAGCAAATAGTACAAACAGGATTTTTTAAAAAAGAGTCAAGCAAAATATAAATTATAAGATGATTAACACTAATAGTAATAGAACATAGAATAAACAGAAGAAAATGCAGGTGAAGCCATTAGATCTGAAAAACAAAAATTATTAATCTAGAACAGGAGACAACAGAAAGAGTTAAGATCAACTGTTTATAAATCACAGCAAAGGAAATAATCAAATAATCCTTTTCAAATTTGAAATAAAACAAAGGACATTACTGGTGAGAATGAAAAGAACAGAGTGTGCTTACCACTAGGATGAAACCGCAGAGAGAGAGGCTCATCAGGGGAGAACAACTAAACAGCAGGGAGAGGAGAAAGATCTCGAGCTAGAAGGGAGAAGAGCATGAGAAGATGACACATGCCAACTAAGAAATTAAACCTCAGTGAAGATGATGATTCTCCAGGTTCACCTGATGGAATCAATGCCAAGCAGCTAATCACCCTGAAAAGTGACTGCTGATACAAAGCACACACGGCAAGGGCGAGGTAAGGGAGCAGCACCACAAGGATGGGCGGAGGGCTGGGGTCCAGCAGGGCAGGCAGACAGGGGTTGGTGCTAAGGGATGTGAGGAGAAATAGGGAGTGACCACTAATGGGTACGGGGCTGCTTTGGGGGTGAGTAGGTAATAGTGGTAGGTGTAAAGCTTTGTGAATATATTGAAAACACCTTTTTCTTTTGAGACAGAGTTTTAGTTTGTCGCCCTCGGTAGAGTGCTATTGTGTCACAGCTCACAGCAACCTCTAACTCTTGGGTTCAAGTGATCCTCTTGCCTCAGCCTCCCTGGTAGCTGGGACTACAGGCACCTACCACAACGCCTGGCTATTTTTTAGAGACGGGGTCTCGCTCTTGCTCAGGCTGGTCTCAAACCTGTAAGCTTAGGCAATCCACCCACCCTGGCCTCCCAGAGGGCTGGGATTACAGGCATGACCCACCACATCTTGCCTGAAACCAGCTTTTTAAGAGTGAATTTTTCTGGTAAATGAATTATTATCAAGAAGAAAAGTGAAAAGAAAGGACGGAAAGAAAGAAGAATAAAGAGAGGTCTCTTATAAAAAAAAAAATTCCCATTTTCTTCTGGATTGCCATTTCAGGTACTAACACTTCAAAGAGTCTAAGGTGGGCGACCCTCGTGGCTCAAAGGAATAGGGCGCCAACCCCATATACCGGAGGTGGCAGGTTCAAACCCAGCCCTGGCCAAAAACTGCAAAAAAAAAAAAAAAAAAAAAGAGTCTAAGGCAAGCAATCCCTTACAACTCTGAAGAGCTAACAGCAACCAAGGCAGAGCATAAGAGCATGGGGTGAGGAGACTGACTAGCGCTGGGTTTTGGAAGTGGGGAGAGTGGAGAAGTGGCATCCTGATGATACTCTCTGTCTTGACTAACCTACTTCACCTGAGAGGGAAATCTGACAAGGACGCAAAGTAGAAGCCCTGCTAAAGAATCAAAACACAACATTTGGGAAAAACAAGAGTAACGACTTTTTATAATGGGTAGTTAAGAATAATTTGGTGCAGGTGCATTTAAGAATAAACTAGCAGTAGAAAAAAATGGAGTGAAATAAAATAAGTCATCTAAGTATAATACTTTTCCACAATAATTTCTACACAGGGTTAAGGGGCTAAATTAAAGGTTAATATCTCTCTGATTCTGAATCAATAAAAGAACATAATAAAGAATTAGTTGGATTTGATTATATCAATATTTTAAAAGCTTTCAGAAAGTAAAGAGTAATACCCAGCTTCTAATGGATACATCGTCCAATAATATAAATACAGTTCAAACATAAGATGAGTAAGTAAAACTTAAGACAAAGGTTTAACTTTATAAATTAACCATAAGGCTCGGCGCCTATAGCTCAACCGGC